>NW_025746417.1:62500-67500 GCF_021184085.1 Oncorhynchus gorbuscha
CAGCAGAGGTAACTCTGTGTCTTCCTTTCCTGTGCCAGTCCTTGGAACCAAAAACTCTAATGAACTTATCCTCTGCAGCAAAGTAACTCAGATCTTCCACCAGTTAATGTCCATTGCTTGTGTTTCCTTGTCCAAGCAAGTCTCTTCTTCTTTTGGTCTCCTTTAGTTACTCTAATGAACTTATCCTCTGCAGCATTAACTCTGGGTCTTCCTTTCTGAGGTCCTCATGAGAGACAGTTAACTCACTTATCCTCTGCAGCAGAGGTAACTCTGGGTCTTCCTTTCCTGTGGCGGTCCTCATGAGAGCCAGTTAACTCTAATGAACTTATCCTCTGCAGCAGAGGTAACTCTGGGTCTTCCTTTCCTGTGGCGGTCCTCATGAGAGACAGTTAACTCTAATGACCTTATCCTCTGGGTCTTCCTTTCCTGTGGCGGTCCTCATGAGAGCCAGTTAACTCTAATGAAAGTATCCTCTGCAGCAGAGGTCACTCTGGGTCTTCCTTTCCTGTGGCCGTCCTCATGAGAGCCAGTTAACTCTAATGACCTTATCCTCTGCAGCGGAGGTAACTCTGGGTCTTCCTTTCCTGTGGCGGTCCTCATGAGAGCCAGTTTAATCCTAGCGCTTGATGGTTTTTGCAACTGCACTTGAAGAAACGTTCAAAGTTCTTGAAACTTTCCGTATTGACTGACCTTCATGTCTTAAAGTAATGATGGACTGTTATTTATCTTTGTTTATTTGAGCTGTTCTTGCCATAATATGGACTTGGTCTTTTACCAAATAGGGCTATCTTCTGTACACCACCCCTACCTTAAAGCATTAAGAAAGAAATTCCACAAATTAACTTTTAACAAGGCACACCTGTTAATTGAAATGCATTCCAGGTGACTACCTCGTGAAGCTGGTTGAGAGAATGCCAAGAGTGTACAAAGCTGTCATCGAGGCAGGAGAATCTCAAATATAAAATACATTTTGATTTGTTTAACACTTTTTTCGGTTCCTACATGATTCCTTATGTTGAACGTCATAGTTCTGATGTAGAAAATAGTTCAAAAAGTTTAAAAAACAACCTTGAATGGGTAGGTGTGTCCAAATTTTTGACTGGTACTTTATGTTGGGTGAGTGGAGGTGACTGAGACCACACAAGGAAGGAAGGAAGGAAGGAAGGAAGGAAGGAAGGAAGGAAGGAAGGAAGGAAGGAAGGAAGGAAGGAAGGAAGGAGGTAGGTAGGTAGGTAGGTAGGTAGGTAGGTAGGTAGGTAGGTAGGTAGGTAGGTAGGTAGGTAGGTAGGTAGGTAGGTAGGTAGGTAGGTAGGTAGGTAGGTAGGTAGGTAGGTAGGTAGGTGTCGGGTCGGTCAGACAGACGGACAGACAGCTGTATATACCTATGTTTAGTGAGTGGAGGTGGCTGAGACCACACATGGTCTGTTGTAGTACAGTGACAGGGCTGAGACCAGCGTGGCACGACGGATCTTCCACATACTGGGGACATTAGAGAACACACAGGTTATATATACACACTACCAGGTTATATACATTACCAGGTTATATATACACTACCAGGTTATATATACACTACCAGGTTATATATACACACTACCAGGTTATATATACACACTACCAGGTTATATACATTACCAGGTTATATATACACTACCAGGTTATATATATACACTACCAGGTTATATATATACACTACCAGGTTATATATATATATATATATATACACTACCAGGTTATATATATATATATATACACTACCAGGTTATATATACACTACCAGGTTATATATACACACTACCAGGTTATATATATACTACCAGGTTATATATACACTACCAGGTTATATATATACACTACCAGGTTATATATATACACTACCAGGTTATATACACACTACCAGGTTATATATACACACTACCAGGTTATATATACACACTACCAGGTTATATATATATATATATATATATATATATATATATATATATATATATATATATATATACACTACCAGGTTATATATACACTACCAGGTTATATATACACACTACCAGGTTATATATATACTACCAGGTTATGTATATACACTACCAGGTTATATATATATATACACTACCAGGATATATATTATACACTACCAGGTTATATATATACACTACCAGGTTATATATATACACTACCAGGTTATATATATACACTACCAGGTTATATATATACACTACCAGGTTATATATATATACACTACCAGGTTATATATATATACACTACCAGGTTATATATATACACACTACCAGGTTATATATACACTACCAGGTTATATATATATACACTACCAGGTTATATATATATATACACTACCAGGTTATATATATATATGCACTACCAGGTTATATATACACTACCAGGTTATATATATACACTACCAGGTTATATATACACTACCAGGTTATATATACACTACCAGGTTATATATATACTACACCAGGTTGTAGGTCAACAGTTTATCTCTCTCGGTGCAGTAGTATCTACCTACCTGTTGTAGCGTAGCAGCACACAGTTCTATAGCGATGTAGGTGAACAGTTTGTCTCTCTCTGTGCAGTAGTATCTACCTACCTGTTGTAGGTGAACAGTTTGTCTCTCTCTGTGCAGTAGTATCTACCTACCTGATGTAGGTGAACAGTTTATCTCTCTCTGTGCAGTAGTATCTACCTACCTGTTGTAGGTGAACAGTTTGTCTCTCTCTGTGCAGTAGTATCTACCTACCTGTTGTAGGTGAACAGTTTATCTCTCTCTGTGCAGTAGTATCTACCTACCTGATGTAGGTGAACAGTTTATCTCTCTCTGTGCAGTAGTATCTACCTACCTGATGTAGGTGAACAGTTTATCTCTCTCTGTGCAGTAGTATCTACCTACCTGATGTAGGTGAACAGTTTATCTCTCTCTGTGCAGTAGTATCTACCTACCTGATGTAGGTGAACAGTTTATCTCTCTCTGTGCAGTAGTATCTACCTACCTGTTGTAGGTGAACAGTTTATCTCTCTCGGTGCAGTGGTATCTACCTACCTGTTGTAGCGTAGCAGCACACAGTTCTATAGCGATGTAGGTGAACAGTTTGTCTCTCTCGGTGCAGTAGTATCTACCTACCTGATGTAGGTGAACAGTTTATCTCTCTCGGTGCAGTGGTATCTACCTACCTGTTGTAGCGTAGCAGCACACAGTTCTATAGCGATGTAGGTGAACAGTTTGTCTCTCTCGGTGCAGTAGTATCTACCTACCTGTTGTAGCGTAGCAGCACACAGCTCTATAGCGATGTAGGTGAACAGTTTGTCTCTCTCGGTGCAGTAGTATCTACCTACCTGTTGTAGCGTAGCAGCACATAGTTCTATAGCGATGTAGGTGAACAGTTTGTCTCTCTCTGTGCAGTAGTATCTGATGACGTTTGGATGTTCGTCCGATTCCCGGAGCAGCTGGACCTCTCGCTCTGCAACGTCAAAACACTCTGGAAGGATCCGCTTCACAGCCACGCGGCGGCCGTCAAAACGGCCCCTGGAACATTTCATATATCAGGAACTTATCAGGAATATATAATGACTATATCAGAAATATATCATGAATATATAATGACTATATCAGGAATATATAATGACTATATCAGGAATATATAATGACTATATCATGAATATATAATGACTATATCAGGAATATATAATGACTATCAGGAATATATAATGACTATATCAGGAATATATAATGACTATCAGGAATATATATCATGACTATATCTATGAACCATGAATATATAATGACTATCAGGAATATATAATGACTATATCATGAATATATAATGACTATATCAGGAATATATAATGACTATATATGAACTTATCATGAATATATAATGACTATATCAGGAATATATAAACTATATCATGAATATATAATGACTATATCAGGAATATATAATGACTATATCAGGAATATATAATGACTATATCAGGAATATATAATGACTATATCAGGAATATATAATGACTATATCATGAATATATAATGACTATATCAGGAATATATAAACTATATCAGGAATATATAATGACTATATCAGGAATATATAATGACTATATCAGGAATATATAATGACTATATCAGGAATATATAATGACTGACTATCATGAATATATAATGACTATATCAGGAACTTATCAGGAATATATAATGACTATATCAGGAATATATAATGACTACTATAATCTAGGAACTTATGAATATATAATGACTATATCAGGAATATATAATGACTATGCCATGAATATATAATGACTAAGCCATGAATATATATGTAATGAGTATGTCATGAATATATAATGACTATATGAATATATAATGACTATATCAGAATATATAAGGCTTATCATGAATATATAATGACTATATCAGGAATATATAATGACTATGCCATGAATATATAATGACTATAATGACATGAATATATATAATGACTATATCATGAATATATAATGACTATATCAGGAATATATAATGACTATATCATGAATATATAATGACTATATCAGGAATATATAATGACTATATCAGGAATATATAATGACTATATCAGGAACTTATCAGGAATATATAATGACTATATCATGAATAATAATGACTATGACTCATGAATATATAATGACTATATCAGGAATATATAATGACTATATCAGGAATATATAATGACTATATAATGAATATATAATGACTATATCAGGAATATATAATGACTATATCAGGAATATATAATGACTATATCATGAATATATAATGACTATATCATGAATATATATATATGCCATGAATATATAATGACTATATCATGAATATATAATGACTATGCCATGAATATATAATGACTATGCCATGAATATATAATGATAATGAATATATAATGGCTATGCCATGAATATATAATGACATGAATATATAATGACTAAGCCATGAATATATAATG
>NW_025746417.1:70000-116302 GCF_021184085.1 Oncorhynchus gorbuscha
ACACCTTTAAATGCACACACATTACACACACACACACACACACACACACACACACACACACACACACACACACACACACACACACACACACACACACACTTACAGTGCATTTGAAATGTATTCAGACCCCTTGACAACCTTAATCTAAAATGTATTAAAATAAATGTTCACCTATAACCATCTATATGAATTACCAGATGAATCTAAATGGGATTCCTGTCATTCTGAGCACCAGGGGACACATTGTCCCACGGGGGAACCCTGACTACCACCCCACCCTGTCCTGTTGAACTAACCTGTGGATAAGTCAGAGCGAAGGCAAGCCATCCTCCCAGCAGTAGAGACAGGATCACCACGGTAACAGGGTCCTGGTATATATAGTCTGGCAGGATAGAGGACAACCCTGATCTTGATGCTGCTTGGGTCCTTCTGCTGCCGCTAGGACCCAAACCACGACCCCCTCCACCACCATGACCTACTGACTGGAACTGAAGAGGGGGGAGGGGGTTTCAGGTTAGAGGTCAAGGAATAGGGGTTGTAACTCACAGGATGGTCTGTATGTGAGTGGGGTTTAGAGGTCAGAGGTCAGGGGGTTGTAACTCACAGGATGGTCTGTATGTGAGTGGGGTTTAGAGGTCAGAGGTCAGGGGTCAGGGGGTTGTAGTAACTCACAGGATGGTCTGTATGTGAGTGGGGGTTAGAGGTCAGAGGTCGGGGGGTTGTAACTCACAGGATGGTCTGTATAGCGGTTGTTCTGAGACCGGGTCGGGATAACGGCATCACTGGAACGCTGCAGGTTTACCGGGAAGTCTCTCAACATAGTGGTGTGGGCTACCGGGGGTAACTCATGGTGTCCTGATGAGAGAGTGAGAGCAAGAGTGAGAATGAGAGTGAGCGAGAGAGAGAGAGAGAGAGAGAGAGAGAGAGAGAGAGAGAGAGAGAGAGAGAGAGAGAGAGAGAGAGAGAGAGAGAGACAGAGACAGAGACAGAGACAGAGACAGAGACAGAGACAGAGAGAGAGAGAGAGAGAGAGAGAGAGAGAGAGAGAGAGAGAGAGAGAGAGAGAGAGAGAGAGAGAGAGAGAGAGAGAGAGAGAGAGAGACAGAGAGACAGAGAGACAGAGAGAGACAGAGAGACAGAGAGACAGAGAGACAGAGAGACAGAGAGACAGAGAGACAGAGAGAGAGAGAGCTGTGTGTGTCTGGGTGGTTAGTGTGTCTGGTGTCTCTGTGTGGTTAGTGTCCCCAGTGTCTCTGTGTGGTTACTGTGTTGGTGGAGCCTGGCGGGTAGTTACCTATAGAGCCTGGTGGGTAGTTACCTACTGGTTGTTCAGTGTGTTGGTGGAGCCTGGTGGGTAGTTACCTATAGAGCCTGGTGGGTAGTTACCTACTGGTTGTTCAGTGTGTTGGTGGAGCCTGGTGGGTAGTTACCTATAGAGCCTGGTGGGTAGTTACCTACTGGTTGTTCAGTGTGTTGGTGGAGCCTGGTGGGTAGTTACCTATAGAGCCTGGTGGGTAGTTACCTACTGGTTGTTCAGTGTGTTGGTGGAGCCTGGTGGGTAGTTACCTATAGAGCCTGGTGGGTAGTTACCTATAGAGCCTGGTGGGTAGTTACCTACGGGTTGTTCAGTGTGTTGGTGGAGCCTGGTGGGTAGTTACCTATAGAGCCTGGTGGATAGTTACCTACTGGTTGTTCTGTGTGTTGGTGGAGCCTGGCGGGTAGTTACCTATAGAGCCTGGTGGGTAGTTACCTATAGAGCCTGGTGGGTAGTTACCTATATAGCTTGGTGGGTAGTTACCTACTGGTTGTTCAGAGTGTTGGTGGAGCCTGGTGGGTAGTTACCTATAGAGCCTGGTGGGTAGTTACCTATAGAGCCTGGTGGGTAGTTACCTATATAGCCTGGTGGGTAGTTACCTACTGGTTGTTCAGAGTGTTGGTGGAGCCTGGTGGGTAGTTACCTATAGAGCCTGGTGGGTAGTTACCTATAGAGCCTGGTGGGTAGTTACCTATGAGAAGCCACTGGTTGTTCAGTGTGTTGGTGGAGCCTGTTGGGTAGTTACCTTAGGAGCCTGGTGGGTAGTTACCTATAGAGCCTGGTGGGTAGTTACCTACTGGTTGTTCAGTGTGTTGGTGGAGCCTGTTGGGTAGTTACCTATAGAGCCTGGTGGGTAGTTACCTATAGAGCCTGGTGGGTAGTTACCTACTGGTTGTTCAGTGTGTTGGTGGAGCCTGGTGGGTAGTTACCTACTGGTTGTTCAGTGTGTTGGTGGAGCCTGGTGGGTAGTTACCTATAGAGCCTGGTGGGTAGTTACCTACTGGTTGTTCAGTGTGTTGGTGGAGCCTGGTGGGTAGTTACCTATAGAGCCTGGTGGGTAGTTACCTACTGGTTGTTCAGTGTGTTGGTGGAGCCTGGCGGTAGTTACCTACTGGTTGTTCAGTGTGTTGGTGGAGCCTGGCGGGTAGTTACCTATGAGGAGCCAATGGTTGTTCAGTGTGTTGGTGGAGCCTTGCGGGTAGTTACCTATAGAGCCTGGTGGGTAGTTACCTATAGAGCCTGGTGGGTAGTTACCTATAGAGCCTGGTGGGTAGTTACCTATAGAGCCTGGTGGGTAGTTACCTACTGGTTGTTCAGTGTGTTGGGGGAGCCTGGTGGGTAGTTACCTATAGAGCCTGGTGGGTAGTTACCTACTGGTTGTTCAGTGTGTTGGTGGAGCCTGGTGGGTAGTTACCTATAGAGCCTGGTGGGTAGTTACCTATAGAGCCTGGTGGGTAGTTACCTACTGGTTGTTCAGTGTGTTGGTGGAGCCTGGCGGGTAGTTACCTACTGGTTGTTCAGTGTGTGGAGCCTGGTGGAGCCTATAGAGCCTGGGTAGTTACCTATAGAGCCTGGTGGGTAGTTACCTATAGAGCCTGGTGGGTAGTTACCTATAGAGCCTGGTGGGTAGTTACCTATAGAGCCTGGTGGGTAGTTACCTATAGAGCCTGGTGGGTAGTTACCTATAGAGCCTGGTGGGTAGTTACCTATAGAGCCTTGTGGGTAGTTACCTATAGAGCCTGGTGGGTAGTTACCTATGAGGAGCCACTGGTTGTTCAGTGTGTTGGTGGAGCCTGGCGGGTATCGTACGTCGGTAGACGGGATGATCTCACACTCTCCCTCCTCTCTAACCGTCACCTCCTCGGTCTCCGGTCCCTCGATACGCGCCAGTGTCAAGCCCCGCGGCTGCCGTGGCAACACATCAATCAATACATCAACGTATCAGCCAAACCAATTCAGAGAGAACACTTCTAACCATTATGACATCACAGTACTGAGACTAAAAACACTCCTGATTGGCTGCTGTGTGTTCTGTTGACATGCTGATTGGCTGCTGTGTGTTGTGTTGTGTAGACATGCTAATTGGCTGCTGTGTGTTGTGTTGACATTCTGATTGGCTGCTGTGTGTTGTGTTGACATGCTGATTGGCTGCTGTGTGTTGTGTAGACATGCTGATTGGGCTGCTGTGTGTTGTGTTGACATGCTGATTGGCTGCTGTGTGTTGTGTTGTGTAGACATGCTGATTGGCTGCTGTGTGTTGTGTTGACATGCTGATTGGCTGCTGTGTGTTGTGTAGACATGCTGATTGGCTGCTGTGTGTTGTGTAGACATGCTGATTGGCTGCTGTGTGTTGTGTAGACATGCTAATTGGCTGCTGTGTGTTGTGTTGACATTCTGATTGGCTGCTGTGTGTTGTGTAGACATGCTGATTGGCTGCTGTGTCAGTCTGTCATTTTTTTTAAAAGAGCAGGTGTTCCTAATGTTTTGTCCACTCTTTTTTTTGCTGTTGATTGACAGCTGTACTGACCACTAGAGAGACTCCGTCGTGAACCAGGGAGGTGGAGGCGTACAGATGAGAATCCAGCTTCCCCACATACAGAGTGGGCCTAAAACACACAAGACAAATGACATAAAGAATGACAGGAAAAATAAGGTTTTAAACACCTTCAATTACATTGTAACGCAACCCATTAAGAAAATGACTGTGAAAACTGTTAAAATCCCCTGTGGTTGATGAGGAATTGAACAAATGGTATGGTTGTAGAGGGATGAGGCAAAAGGAATGGCAAATAAGTCTGGCTGTACAACCGATTGGCAAACGTCCTGCAAATTGAGAAATCATGTGACTAAACTGAATAAAAAGAAGAAACTAAACTATGAAACAAAGATAAATTACATAAAGAATTATAATAAAAAGCTTTGGAGAACCTTGAATGGCATTTTGGGGGGAAGAAAGGCTAACAGAACACAGAGCATGTTCTTTAATGGAAGCCTCTCCAACATAATCGAGGTAGAATCAGGAATTCCCCAGGGCAGCTGTCAAAGCCCCTTACTGGTAGAATCAGGAATTCCCCACGGCAGCTGTTTAGGCCCCTTACTTTTTTCAATCTTTACTAACGACATACCACTAGCTTTTGAGTGAAGCCAGTGTGTCTATATATGCGGATGACTCAACACTATACACGTCAGCTACTACATCGACTGAAATGACTGCAACACTTAACAAAGAGCTGCAGTTAGTTTCAGAATGGGTGGCAAGTAATACGTTAGTCCTAAATAATTTAAGAACAACTAAAAGCATTGTATTTGGGGCAAATCATTCATGAAACCCTAAAGCTCAACTAAATCTTGTAATAAATAATGAGGAAATTGAGCAAATTGAGGTGATTAAACTACTCTTACACTAGCTGTCTGTCTGTCTGTCTGTCTGTCTGTCTGTCTGTCTGTCTGTCTGTCTGTCTGTCTGTCTGTCTGTCTGTCTGTCTGTCTGTGTGTCTGTGTGTCTGTGTGTCTGTGTGTTTGTCTCTTACACCAGCTGTGTGTGTGTGCTGGCCTGCTCCGTGACAAACTGGTAGCTCCACTTCATGGTGTGTGTGTCGTGGGACGAGAAGGTGAGGTAACGCAGCGTCTCCATGGCAACTGACAGGTGAGGGGCGTGTCTCAGAGAGTCCTGGCTGTACAGGTACACCCCCACCACAGGTGACCCATAGTTTTGCATCCACAGGACGTCACCTGGGATAGAGGAGAGGAGGGTTAGCGACAGAGAGACAGGAGAGAGAGAGGAGGGTTAGGTGTAACAGGTGTTTATTGTAACAGGTGTTTATTTTAACAGGCCTGTCAGGTGTTTATTGTAACAGGCCTGTCAAGTGTTTATTGTAACAGGCCTGTCAAGTGTTTATTGTAACAGGTGTTTATTGTAACAGGTGTTTATTGTAGCAGGTGTTTATTGTAACAGGCCTGTCAGGTGTTTATTGTAACAGGTGTTTATTGTAACAGGCCTGTCAGGTGTTTATTGTAGCAGGTGTTTATTGTAACAGGCCTGTCAGGTGTTTATTGTAGCAGGTGTTTATTGTAACAGGCCTGTCAGGTGTTTATTGTAACAGGTGTTTATTGTAACAGGCCTGTCAGGTGTTTATTGTAACAGGTGTTTATTGTAACAGGTGTTTATTGTAACAGGCCTGTCAGGTGTTTATTGTAGCAGGTGTTTATTGTAACAGGTCTGTCAGGTGTTTATTGTAACAGGTGTTTATTGTAACAGGTGTTTATTGTAGCAGGTGTTTATTGTAGCAGGCCTGTCAGGTGTTTATTGTAACAGGTGTTTATTGTAACAGGTGTTTATTTTAACAGGCCTGTCAGGTGTTTATTGTAGCAGGTGTTTATTGTAACAGGCCTGTCAGCTGTTTATTGTAACAGGTGTTTATTGTAACAGGCCTGTCAGGTGTTTATTGTAACAGGTATTTATTGTAACAGGTCTGTCAGGTGTTTATTGTAACAGGTGTTTATTGTAACAGGTCTGTCAGGTGTTTATTGTAACAGGCCTGTCAGGTGTTTATTGTAACAGGTGTTTATTGTAACAGGTGTTTATTGTAACAGGCCTATCAGGTGTTTATTGTAACAGGCCTGTCAGGTGTTTATTGTAACAGGTGTTTATTGTAACGGGTGTTTATTGGGGAACACAGTAATTACCTGTCTGGTAGTGATTGGGGAACACAGTAATTACCTGACGGTAAAACGTACCTGACTCTCTGTCTACGGTCACCACCAACCCATCACCACTGGAGACGAGATGGGCCATCTCTGGAGAAACAACTGCATTATCATACTGTGCAGAACTAGATAAGGACATCATAGTATAATGGTGTATCTACTGTAGTACATCATAGTATAATGGTGTATCTACAGTACATCATAGTATAATGGTGTATCTACTGTAGTACATTATAGTATAATGGTGTATCTACTGTAGTACATTATAGTATAATGGTGTATCTACTGTAGTACATTATAGTATAATGGTGTATCTAATGTAGTACATTATAGTATAATGCTGTATCTACTGTAGTACATTATAGTATAATGGTGTATCTACAGTAGTACATCATAGTATACTGGTGTAGTACATTATAGTATAATGGTGTATCTACTGTAGTACATCATAGTATAATGGTGTATCTACTGTAGTACATTATAGTATAATGGTGTATCTACTGTAGTACATTATATTATCATTGTGTACCTACTGTAGTACATTATATTATCATTGTGTACCTACTGTAGTACATTATAGTATAATTGTGTACCTACTGTAGTACATTATATTATCATTGTGTACCTACTGTAGTACATTATATTATCATTGTGTACCTACTGTAGTACATTATATTATCATTGTGTACCTACTGTAGTACATTATATTATCATTGCGTACCTACTGTAGTACATTATATTATCATTGTGTACCTACTGTAGTACATTATATTATCATTGTGTACCTACTGTAGTACAACATAGTATCATTGTGTACCTACTGTAGTACAACATAGTATCATTGTGTACGTACTGTAGTCGTGTTTCTCATCGTACGGCGGGGCAGAGTAGTCGTTGTATGTTGCGTTCCACCTCAGCTCCTGTGTCTTCGTATCATACATCGTTATCATGTACTCTGGAATAGGATAGAGTATAGTACTGTAGAGTAGAGCTGAGGACAGTAGGGTACAGTAGAACTGAGTAGAGTAGAACTGAGTAGAGTAGAACTGAGTAGAGTAGAGCTGAGGACAGTAGGGTACAGTAGAACTGAGTAGAGTAGAACTGAGTAGAGTAGAACTGAGTAGAGTAGAGCTGAGGACAGTAGGGTACAGTAGAACTGAGTAGAGTAGAACTGAGTAGAGTAGAACTGAGTAGAGTAGAGCTGAGGACAGTAGGGTACAGTAGAACTGAGTAGAGTAGAACAGAGTATAGTACTGTAGAGTAGAGCTGAGGACAGTAGGGTACAGTAGAACTGAGTAGAGTAGAACAGAGTAGAGTAGAACAGAGTAGAGTAGAACTGAGTAGAGTAGAGCTGAGGACAGTAGGGTACAGTAGAACTGAGTAGAGTAGAACAGAGTAGAGTAGAACTGAGTAGAGTAGAGTAGAACAGAGTAGAGTAGAACTGAGTAGAATTGAGTAGAACTGAGTAGAGTAGAACAGAGTAGAGTAGAACTGAGTAGAATTGAGTAGAACTGAGTAGAGTAGAACAGAGTAGAGTACAGTACAACTAGTTGAAGAGTAGAGTAGAACTGAGTAGAGTAGAACAGAGTAGAGTAGAACAGAGTAGAGTAGAACAGAGTAGAACAGAGTAGAGTAGAACTAGTTCAATAGAGTAGAACAGAGTAGAACAGAGTAGAGTACAACTGAGTAGAGTAGAACTGAGTAGAGTAGAACTTAGTAGAACTGAGTAGAATTGAGTAGAACTGAGTAGAATTGAGTAGAACTGAGTAGAGTAGAACTGAGTAGAGTAGAACTGAGTAGAGTAGAACAGAGTAGAGTAGAACAGAGTAGAGTACAACTGAGTAGAGTAGAACAGAGTAGAGTACAGTAGAACAGAGTAGAGTAGAACAGAGTAGAGTAGAACAGAGTAGAGTAGAACAGAGTAGAACAGAGTAGAGTACAACTGAGTAGAGTAGAACAGAGTAGAATTTACTAGGTACCTGTCTGTCCTATGGTGTGTTGGAGTCAGAATACAGTAGTATTGACTAGGTACCTGTCTGTCCTATGGTGTGTTGTAGTCAGAATACAGTAGTATTGACTAGGTACCTGTCTGTCCTATGGTGTGTTGGGACCTTTGAGAGACAGAATAAAGTAGTATTGACTAGGTACCTGTCTGTCCTATGGTGTGTTGTAGTCAGAATACAGTAGTATTGACTAGGTACCTGTCTGTCCTATGGTGTGTTGGGACTGATGGGAGACAGAATACAGTAGTATTGACTAGGTACCTGTCTGTCCTATGGTGTGTTGTAGTCAGAATACAGTAGTATTGACTAGGTACCTGTCTGTCCTATGGTGTGTTGGGACTGATGGGAGACAGAATACAGTAGTATTGACTAGGTACCTGTCTGTCCTATGGTGTGTTGGAGTCAGAATACAGTAGTATTGACTAGGTACCTGTCTGTCCTATGGTGTGTTGTAGTCAGAATACAGTAGTATTGACTAGGTACCTGTCTGTCCTATGGTGTGTTGGGACTGATGGGAGTCAGAATACAGTAGTATTGACTAGGTACCTGTCTGTCCTATGGTGTGTTGGGACCTTTGAGAGACAGAATACAGTAGTATTGACTAGGTACCTGTTCTTCCTATGTACAGCAGTGGTGCATTGGGACAAATGGAGTCAGATGATGATGTGGAGAGACTGGTCTGTTTCTCTCCTGTCTGGGGGTCCACCACGAACCATACATCCTGCTTCTTACCTAAACAGACAACAACAAGGTACTGATGTCCTGAACACATTACTGGGGGTCCACCACGAACCATACATCCTGCTTCTTACCTAAACAGACAACAACAAGGTACTGATGTCCTGAACACATTACTGGGGGTCCACCACGAACCATACATCCTGCTTCTTACCTAAACAGACAACAACAAGGTACTGATGTCCTGAACACATTACTGGGGGTCCACCACGAACCATACATCCTGCTTCTTACCTAAACAGACAACAACAAGGTACTGATGTCCTGAACACATTACTGGGGGTCCACCACGAACCATACATCCTGCTTCTTACCTAAACAGACAACAACAAGGTACTGATGTCCTGAACACATTACTGGGGGTCCACCACGAACCATACATCCTGCTTCTTACCTAAACAGACAACAACAAGGTACTGATGTCCTGAACACATTACTGGGGGTCCACCACGAACCATACATCCTGCTTCTTACCTAAACAGACAACAACAAGGTACTGATGTCCTGAACACATTACTGGGGGTCCACCACGAACCATACATCCTGCTTCTTACCTAAACAGACAACAACAAGGTACTGATGTCCTGAACACATTACTGGGGGTCCACCACGAACCATACATCCTGCTTCTTACCTAAACAGACAACAACAAGGTACTGATGTCCTGAACACATTACTGGGGGTCCACCACGAACCATACATCCTGCTTCTTACCTAAACAGACAACAACAAGGTACTGATGTCCTGAACACATTACTGGGGGTCCACCACGAACCATACATCCTGCTTCTTACCTAAACAGACAACAACAAGGTACTGATGTCCTGAACACATTACTGGGGGTCCACCACGAACCATACATCCTGCTTCTTACCTAAACAGACAACAACAAGGTACTGATGTCCTGAACACATTACTGGGGGTCCACCACGAACCATACATCCTGCTTCTTACCTAAACAGACAACAACAAGGTACTGATGTCCTAAACACATTACTGGGTGTCCACCACGAACCATACATCCTGCTTCTTACCTAAACAGGACAACAACAAGGTACTGATGTCCTGACAACACATTACTGATGTCCACACACACACACACACACACACTGATGTCCACAACAAGGTACTGATGTCCACACACAACACATTACACACACACACACAACACACACACACACTGCACACACGTTAACAATGATGTGACTGATGTCCTGACAACAAGGTACTGATGTCCTGACAACACATTGCTGATGTCCTGACAACAAGATACTGATGTCCAACAACAATGTACTGATGTCCTGACAACACATTACTGATGTTCTGACAACAAGGTACTGATGTCCTGACAACAAGGTACTGATTTCCTGACAACAAGGTACTGATGTCCTGACAACAAGGTACTGATGTCCTGACAACACATTACTGATGTCCTGACAACACATTACTGATGTCCTGACAACAAGGTACTGATGTCCTGACAACAAGGTACTGATGTCCTGACAACACATTACTGATGTCCTGACAACACATTACTGATGTCCTGACAACAAGGTACTGATGTCCTGACAACACATTACTGATGTCCTGACAACACATTACTGATGTCCTGACAACACATTACTGATGTCCTGACAACACATTACTGATGTCCTGACAACAAGGTACTGATGTCCTGACAACAAGGTACTGATTTCCTGACAACTAGGTACTGATGTCCTGACAACACATTACTGATGTCCTGACAACACATTACTGATGTCCTGACAACACATTGCTGATGTCCTGACAACAAGGTACTGATGTCCTGACAACACATTACTGATGTCCTGACAACAAGGTACTGATGTCCTGACAACAAGGTACTGATGTCCTGACAACAAGGTAATGATGTCCTGACAACAAGGTACTGATGTCCTGACAACACATTACTGATGTCCTGACAACAAGGTACTGATGTCCTGACAACAAGGTACTGATGTCCTGACAACACATTACTGATGTCCTGACAACACATTACTGATGTCCTGACAACAAGGTACTGATGTCCTGACAACAAGGTACTGATGTCCTGACAACAAGGTACTGATGTCCTGACAACACATTACTGATGTTCTGACAACAAGGTACTGATGTCCTGACAACACATTACTGATGTCCTGACAACACATTACTGATGTCCTGACAACAAGGTACTGATGTCCTGACAACAAGGTACTGATGTCCTGACAACAAGGTACTGATGTCCTGACAACACATTACTGATGTCCTGACAACAAGGTACTGATGTCCTGACAACACATTACTGATGTCCTGACAACAAGGTACTGATGTCCTGACAACAAGGTACTGATGTCCTGACAACAAGGTACTGATGTCCTGACAACACATTACTGATGTCCTGACAACACATTACTGATGTCCTGACAACAAGGTACTGATGTCCTGACAACACATTACTGATGTCCTGACAACACATTACTGATGTCTGACAACACATTACTGACAACACATTACTGATGTCCTGACAACACATTACTGATGTCCTGACAACAAGGTACTGATGTCCTGACAACACATTACTGATGTCCTGACAACACATTACTGATGTCCTGACAACACATTACTGATGTCCTGACAACACATTACTGATGTCCTGACAACAAGGTACTGATGTCCTGACAACAAGGTACTGATGTCCTGACAACAAGGTACTGATGTCCTGACAACAAGGTACTGATGTTCAACTGACAACAAGGTACTGATTTCCTGACAACAAGGTACTGATGTCCTGACAACAAGGTACTGATGTCCTGACAACAAGGTACTGATTTCCTGACAACAAGGTACTGATGTCCTGACAACAAGGTACTGATGTCCTGACAACACATTACTGATGTCCTGACAACAAGGTACTGATGTCCTGACAACAAGGTACTGATTTCCTGACAACTAGGTACTGATTTCCTGACAACAAGGTACCAATGTCTCTCACCAGTGTAAAGGACTCCATCAGAACTCCTACAGGGAGCAGACTGGACCAGCTCTGGGATGGTGAAGGGCAGTTTCTGGAGACATATAGACAATACTATATTATACAGTATATTATTATACAGTATATATATTATTAAAATACTATATTATACAGTATACTATTATTATATATATTAAAATACTATATTATACAGTATATTATTATTATATATATTATACTATACTATTATTATTATATATATTAAAATACTATATTATACAGTATATTATTATTATATATATTAAAATACTATATTATACAGTATACTATTATTATATATATTAAAATACTATATTATACAGTATACTATTATTATATATATTAAAATACTATATTATACAGTATATTATTATTATATATATTAAAATACTATATTCTGACCGTCCGTCTCTCTCTCTCTGTCTGACCGTCCGTCCTCTCTCTCTGTCTGTCTGTCCGCCTCTCTGTCCGTCTCTCTCTCGGTCTGTCCGTCTCTCTCTCTCTCTGACCGTCCGTCTCTCTCTCTCTCTGACCGTCCGTCTCTCGCTCTGTCTGTCCGTCCGTCTCTCTGTCTGTCCGTCTCACTCTCTCTGACCGTCAGTCCTCTCTCTCTGTCTGTCTGTCCGCCTCTTTCTCTGTCTGTCTGTCCGTGACTCTCTCTGTCTGACTGTCCGTCTCTCTCTCTCTGTCTGTCTGTCCGCCTCTCTGTCCGTCTCTCTCTCTGTCTCTCTCTCTCTCTGTCTGTCTGTCTGTCCGGTCTCTGTCCGCCTCTCTCTCTGTCTGTCCGTCTCTCTCTCTCTCTCTGACCATCCGTCTCGCTCTCTCTCTGTCTGTCCGTGTCTCTCTCTCTCTCTCTCTGTCTGTCCGTCCGTCTCTCTCTCTCTCTGACCGTCCGTCTCTCTCTCTCTGACCGTCCGTCTCTCTCGCTCTGTCTGTCCGTCCGTCTCTGTCTGTCCGTCTCTCTCTCTCTCTGACCGTCCGTCTCTCTCTCTCTCTCTCTGTCTGTCTGTCCATCTCTCTCTCTGACTGTCCGTCTCTCTCTCTGACCGTCCGTCTCTCTCGCTCTCTGACCGCCCGTCTCTCTCTCTCTCTGACCGCCCGTCTCTCTCTCTCTCTGTCTGTCCGTCCGTCTCTCTCTCTCTCTGACCGTCCGTCTCTCTCTCTCTCTGACCGTCCGTCTCTCTCGCTCTGTCTGTCTGTCCGTCCGTCTCTCTCGCTCTGTCTGTCCGTCCGTCTCTGTCTGTCCGTCTCTCTCTCTCTCTGACCGTCCGTCTCTCTCTCTCTCTCTCTGTCTGTCTGTCCATCTCTCTCTCTGACTGTCCGTCTCTCTCTCTGACCGTCCGTCTCTCTCGCTCTCTGACCGCCCGTCTCTCTCTCTCTGACCGCCCGTCTCTCTCTCTGTCTGTCCGTCTCTCTCTCTCTCTGACCGTCCGTATCTCTCTCTCTGTCTGTCTGTCCGTCTCTCTCTCTCTCTGACCGTTCGTCTCTCTCTCTCTCTGACCGTTCATCTCTCTCTCTGACCGTCCGTCCGTCTCTCTCGCTCTATCTGTCCGTCCGTCTCTCTGTCTGTCCGTCTCTCTCTCTCTCTCTGACCGTCCGTCTCTCTCTCTCTCTGTCTGTCTGTCCTCTCTCTCTCTCTGTCTGACTGTCCGTCTCTCTCTCTCTCTCTGACCGTCCGTCTCTCTCTCTCTGTCTGTCTGTCCGTCTCTCTCTCTCTGTCTGTCCGTCTCTCTCTCTCTGTCCGTCCTCTCTCTCTCTCTGTCCGCCTCTCTGTCCGTCTCTTCTGTCCGTCTGTCTCTCTCTCTCTGACCGTCCGTCTCTCTCTCTCTCTGTCAGTCTCTCTCTCTCCGTCCGTCTCTCTCTCTGTCCGTCTCTCTCCCTCTGTCCGTCTCTCTCCCTCTGTCCGTCTCTCTCCCTCTGTCCGTCTCTCTCCCTCTGTCCGTCTCTCTCTCTGTCCGTCTCTCTCCCTCTGTCCGTCTCTCTGTCCGTCTCTCTCTGTCTCTGTCCGCCTCTCTGTCCGTCTCTCTCTCTGTCCCGGACGGCCGTCCGTCCGTCCGTCCGTCCGTCCTCTCTCTCTCTCTCTCTCTCTCTCTCTCTCTCTCTCCTCTCGTCTCTCTCTCTCTCCTCTCTCTCTCTCTCTCTCTCTCTCTCTCTCTCTCTCTCTCTCTCTCTCTCTCTCTCTCTCTCTCTCTCTCTCTCTCTCTCTCTCTCTCTCTCTCTCTCTCTCTCTGTCTGTCCTCTCTCTCTGTCCGCCTCTCTGTCCGTCTCTCTCTCTCTCTGTCCGTCTCTCTCTCTCTCTGTCCCTCTCTCTCTGTCCGTCTCTCTGTCCTGTCTGTCTCTCTCTCTCTCTCTGTCCTTCTCTTTTGCTCTGTCCGTCTCTCTCTTACCATCAGTCCTTCCTTGTGTTTTCCTCCCAGGACGTAGAGACTGCCATCGTTGGGGTCAGGGAGAAACCCTGGCCTAAAAACACACACACAGTAGCAATGATTATCAGGTGTGTGACTGTTTGTGAGTGTGTGTCAGTGTGTGTGTGTGTGTGTGTGTGTGTGTGTGTGTGTGTGTGTGTGTGTGTGTGTGTGTGTGTGTGTGTGTGTGTGTGTGTGTGTGTGTGTGTGTGTGTGTGTGTGTGTGTGTGTGTGTGTGTGTGTGTGTGTGTATATATAGCAGAGTCACTCACTCAGTAAGGTAGACAGGCACCTGAATGATGGGATCTGGAAAAGTACAAACATTAAGAACACCTTCCTAATACTGAGTTGTATATATTATAATACTATATATTAGTATACAATATGTTAATTAGTACAAACATTAAGAACACCTTCCTAATACTGAGTTGTATATATTATAATACTATATATTAGTATACAATATGTTAATTAGTACAAACATTAAGAACACCTTCCTAATACTGAGTTGTATATATTATCATACTATATATTAGTATACAATATGTTAATTAGTACAAACATTAAGAGCACCTTCCTAATTCTGAGTTGTATATATTATAATACTATATATTAGTATACAATATGTTAATTAGTACAAACATTAAGAACACCTTCCTAATACTGAGTTGTATATATTATAATACTATATATTAGTATACTTTATGTTAATTAGTACAAACATTAAGAACACCTTCCTAATACTGAGTTGTATATATTATCATACTATATATTAGTATACAATATGTTTAATTAGTACAAACATTAAGAACACCTTCCTAATACTGAGTTGTATATATTATCATACTATATATTAGTATACAATATGTTAATTAGTACAAACATTAAGAACACCTTCCTAATACTGAGTTGTATATATTATCATACTATATATTAGTATACAATATGTTAATTAGTACAAACATTAAGAACACCTTCCTAATACTGAGTTGTATATATTATAATACTATATATTAGTATACAATATGTTAATTAGTACAAACATTAAGAACACCTTCCTAATACTGAGTTGTATATATTATAATACTATATATTAGTATACAATATGTTCATTAGTACAAACATTAAGAACACCTTCCTAATACTGAGTTGTATATATTATCATACTATATATTAGTATACAATATGTTAATTAGTACAAATATTAAGAACACCTTCCTAATACTGAGTTGTATATATTATCATACTATATATTAGTATACAATATGTTAATTAGTACAAATATTAAGAACACCTTCCTAATACTGAGTTGTATATATTATCATACTATATATTAGTATACAATATGTTAATTAGTACAAACATTAAGAACACCTTCCTAATACTGAGTTGTATATATTATAATACTATATATTAGTATACTTTATGTTAATTAGTACAAACATTAAGAACACCTTCCTAATACTGAGTTGTATATATTATAATACTATATATTAGTATACAATATGTTAATTAGTACAAACATTAAGAACACCTTCCTAATACTGAGTTGTATATATAATAATACTATATATTAGTATACAATATGTTAATTAGTAAAAACATTAAGAACACCTTCCTAATACTGAGTTGTATATATAATAATACTATATATTAGTATACAATATGTTAATTAGTACAAACATTAAGAACACCTTCCTAATACTGAGTTGTATATATAATAATACTATATATTAGTATACAATATGTTAATTAGTAAAAACATTAAGAACACCTTCCTAATACTGAGTTGTATATATTATCATACTATATATTAGTATACAATATGTTAATTAGTACAAATATTAAGAACACCTTCCTAATACTGAGTTGTATATATTATCATACTATATATTAGTATACAATATGTTAATTAGTACAAACATTAAGAACACCTTCCTAATAAATCCTGACTAGAACCAAAAAATTTGATCATATTACTCCAGTGCTAGCCTCTCTACACTGGCTTCCTGTCAAAGCAAGGGCTGATTTCAAGGTTTTACTGCTAACCTACAAAGCATTACATGGGCTTGCTCCTACCTACCTCTCTGATTTGGTCCTGCCGTACATACCTATACGTACGCTACGGTCACAAGACGCAGGCCTCCTAATTGTCCCTAGAATTTCTAAGCAAACAGCTGGAGGCAGGGCTTTCTCCTATAGAGCTCCATTTTTATGGAACGGTCTGCCTACCCATGTCAGAGACGCAAACTCGGTCTCAACCTTTAAGTCTTTACTGAAGACTCATCTCTTCAGTGGGTCATATGATTGAGTGTAGTCTGGCCCAGGAGTGGGAAAACGGAAAGGCTCTGGAGCAACAGTAGCCCTTGCTGTCTCTATGGCCGGTTGTTTTCCACTGGGATTCTCTGCCTCTAACCCTGTTACGGGGGCTGAGTCACTGGCTTGTGGGGCTCTCTCGTGCCGTCCTGGGGGGATGCGTCACCTGGGTGGGTTGATTCACTGTTGTGGTCGGCCTGTCTGGGTTCCCCCACCCCTTGGGTTGTACCGTGTCGGAGATCTTTGTGGGCTATACTCGGCCTTGTCTCAGGATGGTAAGTTGGTGGTTGAAGATTTCCCTCTAGTGGTGTGGGGGCTGTGCTTTGGCAAAGTGGGTGGGGTTATATCCTTCCTGTTTGGCCCTGTCCGGGGGTGTCCTCGGATGGGGTGTCTCCTGACCCCTCCTGTCTCAGCCTCCAGTATTTATGCTGCAGTAGTTTATGTGTCGGGGGGCTAGGGTCAGTTTGTTTATCTGGAGTACTTCTCCTGTCCTATTCGGTGTCCTGTGTAAATCTAAGTGTGCGTTCTCTAATTCTCTCCTTCTCTCTTTCTTTCCTCTCTCGGAGGACCTGAGCCCTAGAACCATGCCCCAGGACTACCTGACATGATGACTCCTTGCTGTCCCCAGTCCACCTGGCCATGCTGCTGCTCCAGTTTCAACTGGCCTGGGCCCTAGGACCATGTCCCAGGACTACCTGACATGAGGACTCCTTGCTGTCCCCAGTCCACCTGGCCATGCTCCTGCTCCAGTTTCAACTGTTCTGCCTTACTATTATTCAACCATGCTGGTCATTTATGAACATTTGAACATCTTGGCCACGTTCTGTTATAATCTCCACCTGGCACAGCCAGAAGAGGACTGGCCACCCCACATATGCTCTCTCTAATGAGGACCTGAGCCCTAGGAGTACAAACATTAAGAACACCTTCCTAATATCTGAGTTGTCCATATATTATAATACCATGCTGGTCATTTATATTTGAACATCTTGGTCATGTTATGTTAATTAGCACAGCCAAACATTAAGAACACCGGTTCCTCTCTAGGTTTCTTGAGGTTTTGGCCTTTCTAGGGAGTTTTTATAGCCACCGTGCTTTTACACCTGCATTGTTTGCTGTTTGGGGTTTTAGGCTGGGTTTCTGTACAGCACTTTGAGATATCAGCTGATGTACGAAGGGCTATATAAATAAATTTGATTTGATTTGATTTGATTTAATACTGAGTTGTATATATTATAATACTATATATTAGTATACTTTATGTTAATTAGTACAAACATTAAGAACACCTTCCTAATACTGAGTTGTATATATTATAATACTATATATTAGTATACAATATGTTAATTAGTACAAACATTAAGAACACCTTCCTAATACTGAGTTGTATATATAATAATACTATATATTAGTATACAATATGTTAATTAGTAAAAACATTAAGAACACCTTCCTAATACTGAGTTGTATATATAATAATACTATATATTAGTATACAATATGTTAATTAGTAAAAACATTAAGAACACCTTCCTAATACTGAGTTGTATATATTATCATACTATATATTAGTATACAATATGTTAATTAGTACAAATATTAAGAACACCTTCCTAATACTGAGTTGTATATATTATCATACTATATATTAGTATACAATATGTTAATTAGTACAAACATTAAGAACACCTTCCTAATACTGAGTTGTATATATTATAATACTATATATTAGTATACAATATGTTAATTAGTAAAAACATTAAGAACACCTTCCTAATACTGAGTTGTATATATTATCATACTATATATTAGTATACAATATGTTAATTAGTACAAACATTAAGAACACCTTCCTAATACTGAGTTGTATATATAATAATACTATATATTAGTATACAATATGTTAATTAGTAAAAACATTAAGAACACCTTCCTAATACTGAGTTGTATATATTATCATACTATATATTAGTATACAATATGTTAATTAGTAAAAACATTAAGAACACCTTCCTAATACGGAGTTGTATATATTATGATACTATATATTAGTATACAATATGTTAATTAGTACAAACATTAAGAACACCTTCCTAATACTGAGTTGTATATATTATAATACTATATATTAGTATACAATATGTTAATTAGTACAAACATTAAGAACACCTTCCTAATACTGAGTTGTATATATTATTACACTATATATATTATTATACTATATATATTATTATGCCACACATATTATACTGTATATATTATTATACTATATATATATTATTATGCCATACATATTATACTGTATATATTATTATACTATATATATATTATTATGCCATACATATTATGCTGTATATATTATTATACTATATATATTATTATGCCATAGATATTATACTGTATATATTATTGTACTATATATATTATTATTCCATACATATTATACTGTATATATTATTATACTATATATATTATTATACTATACATTATACTATATATATTATTATACTACACTGTAGGTATATATTATTATACTATACATATTATTATACTATACTATATATTATTATACTCTATACATTATTATAGTATACTATATATTATTATACTATATATTATTATACTATACTGTAGGCATATATTATTATACAATACATATTATTATAATATACATATTTTTTGACTGTATATATTATTATACTATACTGTAGGTATATATTATACTATATATATTATTAACCTATACATATTTCCTATACTGTATATTATTATACTATACATATTATTATACTATATATTATTATACTATACTGTATATTATTATACTATACATTATTATACTATATATTATTATACTATACTGTAGGTATATATTATACTATATATTATTATACTATATATTATTATACTATATATTATTATATTATATCTTATTATACTATACTGTATATTATTATACTATATATTATTATACTATACTGTAGGTATATATTATACTATATATTATTATACTATATATTATACTATATATTATTATACTATATATTATTATACTATACTGTATATTATTATACTATATATTATTATACTATATATTATTATACTATACTGTAGGTATATATTATACTATATATTATTATGCTATGTATTATTATACTATACTGTATATTATTATACTATATATTATTATACTATACTGTATATTATTATACTATATATTATTATATTATATATTATTATACTATACTGTATATTATTATACTATACATATTATACTATATATTATTACACTATACACATTATACTATACATATGATTATACTATATATTATTATATTATATATTATTATACTATACTGTATATTATTATACTATACTGTAGGTATATATTATACAATATATTATTATATTATATATTATTATATTATATATTATTATACTATACTGTATATTATTATACTATATATTATTATACTATATATTATTATACTATACTGTAGGTATATATTATACTATATATTATTATACTATATATTATTATACTATATATTATTATACTATACTGTATATTATTATACTATACATTATTATACTATATATTATTATACTATACTGTAGGCATATATTATTATACAATACATATTATTAAATATACATATTTTTTGACTGTATATATTATTATACTATACTGTAGGTATATATTATACTATATATATTATTAACCTATACATATTTCCTATACTGTATATTATTATACTATACATATTATTATACTATATATTATTATACTATACTGTATATTATTATACTATACATTATTATACTATATATTATTATACTATACTGTAGGTATATATTATACTATATATTATTATACTATATATTATTATACTATATATTATTATATTATATCTTATTATACTATACTGTATATTATTATACTATATATTATTATACTATACTGTAGGTATATATTATACTATATATTATTATACTATATATTATACTATATATTATTATACTATATATTATTATACTATACTGTATATTATTATACTATATATTATTATACTATATATTATTATACTATACTGTAGGTATATATTATACTATATATTATTATGCTATGTATTATTATACTATACTGTATATTATTATACTATATATTATTATACTATACTGTATATTATTATACTATATATTATTATATTATATATTATTATACTATACTGTATATTATTATACTATACATATTATACTATATATTATTACACTATACACATTATACTATACATATGATTATACTATATATTATTATATTATATATTATTATACTATACTGTATATTATTATACTATACTGTAGGTATATATTATACAATATATTATTATATTATATATTATTATATTATATATTATTATACTATACTGTATATTATTATACTATATATTATTATACTATATATTATTATACTATACTGTAGGTATATATTATACTATATATTATTATACTATATATTATTATACTATATATTATTATATTATATATTATTATACTATACTGTATATTATTATACTATATATTATTATACTATATATTATTATACTATACTGTAGGTATATATTATACTATATATTATTATACTATATATTATTATACTATATATTATTATATTATATATTATTATACTATAATGTATATTATTATACTATACATATTATACTATATATTATTACACTATACACATTATACTATACATATGATTATACTATATATTATTATACTATACTGTAGGTATATACACTGCTCAAACAAATTAAGGGAACACTTAAACAACATAATGTAACTCCAAGTCAACCACACTTCTGTGAAATCAAACTGTCCACTTAGGAAGCAACACTGATTGACAATATATCTCACATGCTGTTGTGCAAATGGAATAGACAACAGGTGGAAATTATAGGCAATTAGCAAGACACCCCCCAATAAAGGAGTGGTTCTGCAGGTGGTGACCACAGACCACTTCTCAGTTCCAATGCTTCCTGGCTGATGTTTTGGTCACTTTTGAATGCTGGCGGTGCTTTCACTCTAGTGGTAGCATGAGACGGAGTCTACAACCCACACAAGTGGCTCAGGTAGTGCAGCTCATCCAGGATGGCATATCAATGCGAGCTGTGGCAAGAAGGTTTGCTGTGTCTGTCAGCGTAGTGTCCAGAGCATGGAGGCGCTACCAGGAGACAGGCCAGTACATCAGGAAACGTGGAGGAGGCAGTAGGAGGGCAACAACCCAGCAGCAGGACTGCTACCTCCGCCTTTGTGCAAGGAGTAGCAGGAGGAGCACTGCCAGAGCCCTGCAAAATGACCTCCAGCAGGCCACAAATGTGCATGTGTCTGCTCAAACGGTCAGAAACAGACTCCATGAGGGTTGTATGAGGGCCCGACGTCCACAGGTGGGGGTTGTGCTTACAGCCCAACACCGTGCAAGACGTTTGGCATTTGCCAGAAAACACCAAGATTGGCAAAATCGCCACTGGCGCCCTGTGCTCTTCACAGATGAAAGCAGGTTCACACTGAGCACATGTGACAGATGTGACAGAGTCTGGAGACGCCGTGGAGAACGTTCTGCTGCCTGCAACATCCTCCAGCATGACCGGTTTGGCGGTGGGTCAGTCATGGTGTGGGGTGGCATTTCTTTGGGGGGCCGCACAGCCCTCCATGTGTTCGCCAGAGGTAGCCTGACTGCCATTAGGTACCGAGATGAGATCCTCAGACCCCTTGTGAGACCATATGCTGATGCGGTTGGCCCTGGGTTCCTCCTAATGCAAGACAATGCTAGACCTCATGTGGCTGGAGTGTGTCAGCAGTTCCTGCAAGAGGAAGGCATTGATGCTATGGACTGGCCCGCCCGTTCCCCAGACCTGAATCCAATTGAGCACATCTGGGACATCATGTCTCGCTCAATCCACCAACGCCACGTTGCACCATAGACTGTCCAGGAGTTGGAGGATGCTTTAGTCCAGGTCTGGGAGGAGATCCCTCAGGAGACCATCCGCCACCTCATCAGGAGCATGCCCAGACGTTGTAGGGAGGTCATACAGGCACGTGGAGGCCACACACACTACTGAGCCTCACTTTGACTTGTTTTAAGGACATTACATCAAAGTTGGATCGGCCTGTAGTGGTTTTCCACTTTAATTTTGAGTGTCACTCCAAATCCAGACCTCCATGGGTTGATACATTTGATTTCCATTGATAATTTTTGTGTGATTATGTTGTCAGCACATTCAACTATGTAAAGAAAAAAGTATTTAATAAGAATATTTCATTCATTCAGATCTAGGATGTGTTATTTTAGTGTTCCCTTTATTTTTTTGAGCAGTGTATTATTATACTATATATTATAATATACTGTATGTATGTATAAATTATTATACTATACTATATATTATTATACTATACTATATATTATTATACTATACTGTATGTATAACTTATTATTATATACTATAAATTATTATGCTATACTATATATTATTACACTATACTATACTGTAGGTATATATTATTATACTGTATATATTATTACACTATATTTTATTATTATACTATACTGTAGGTATATATTATTATACTATATATTATTATACTATACTGTAGGTATATATTATTATACTATATATTGTTATACTATACTGTAGGTATATATTATTATACTGTATATATTATTACACTATTTTATTATTATACTATACTGTAGGTATATATTATTATACTATATATTATTATACTATACTGTAGGTATATATTATTATACTGTATATATTATTATACTATACTGTAGGTATATATTATTATACTATATATTGTTATATTATACTGTAGGTATATATTATTATACTGTATATATTATTATACTATACTGTAGGTATATATTATTATACTGTATATATTATTATACTATACTGTAGGTATATATTATTATACTATATATTGTTATACTATACTGTAGGTATATATTATTATACTATATATTGTTATACTATACTGTAGGTATATATTATTATACTGTATATATTATTACACTATATTTTATTATTATACTATACTGTAGGTATATATTATTATACTGTATATATTATTATACTATACTTTGTAGGTATATATTATTATACTGTATATATTATTATACTATACTGTAGGTACAAATTAGTATATTATACTATATATTGTTATACTATACTGTAGGTATATATTATACAATATATTATTATACTATGTATTATTAAACTATAGGTATATATTATACTATACTATACATATTATACTATATATTATTATACGATATATTATTATACTATACTGTAGGTACAAATGAGTATATTATACTATATATTATTATACTATACTGTAGGTATAAATTAGTATATTATACTATATATTATTATAATATACTGTAGGTATATATTATTATACTATACATTATTATAATATACTGTAGGTATATATTATACAATATATTATTATACTATTTATTATTATACTATACTGTAGGTATATATTATTATACTATATATTGTTATACTATACTGTAGGTATATATTATACAATATATTATTATACTATGTATTATTAAACTATAGGTATATATTATACTATACTATACATATTATACTATATATTAGTATACTATATATTATTATACTATACTGTAGGTACAAATTAGTATATTATACTATATATTATTATACTATACTGTAGGTATATATTATTATACTGTATATATTATTATACTATACTGTAGGTATAAATTAGTATATTATATTATATATTATTATACTATACTGTAGGTATATATTATTATACTATATATTATTATAATATACTGTAGGTATATATTATACAATATATTATTATACTATTTATTATTATCCTATACTGTATGTATAAATTATTATGCTATACTATATATATTATTATACTATATATTATTATACTATACTGTAGGTATATATTATTATACTGTATATATTATTACACTTTATATATTATTATTATACTATACTGTAGGTATATATTATTATACTATATATTATTATAATATACTGTAGGTATATATTATACAATATATTATTATACTATTTATTATTATACTATACTGTAGGTATATATTATTATACTATATATTATTATAATATACTGTAGGTATATATTATACAATATATTGTTATACTATTTATTATTATACTATACTGTAGGTGTATATTATTATACTGTATATATTATTATACTATATTGTAGGTATAAATTAGTATATTATACTATATATTATCATACTATACTATATATTATTATACTATACTGTAGGTATATATTATTATACTATATATTATTATAATATACTGTAGGTATATATTATACAATATATTGTTATACTATTTATTATTATACTATACTGTAGGTGTATATTATTATACTATATATTATTAAACTAATCTGCAGGTATATATTATTATACTATATATTATTATACTATACTGTAGGTATATATTATTATACTATACTATACATATTATTATACTATATATTATAATATACATATTATTATACTATACTGTATATTATTATACTATACATATTATACTATATATTATTATACTATATATTATAATATACATATTATTATACTATACTATATATTATTACACTATACTGTAGGTATATATTATTATACTATACTATACATATTATTATACTATATTATTATAATATATACATATAATATACATATTATTATACTATACTGTAGGTATATATTATATTATCATATATATTATTACACTACATATTATACTATACTATATATTATTATACTGTAGGTATATATTATTACACTACATATTGTACTATATATTATTATACTATATATTATTATACTATACTGTAGGTATATATTATTACTCTACATATAGTATAATATATATTATTACACTACATATTATACTATACTATATATTATTACACTATACTGTAGATATATATTATTACACATTATACTATACTATACTATTATTATATATTATACTATACTATATATTATTATACTATATATTATTATACTGTAGGTATATATTATTACACTACATATTATACTATACTATATATTATTATACTATATATTATTATACTGTAGGTATATATTAATACACTATACTGTAGGTATATATTATTACACTACATATTATACTATACTATATATTATTATACTATATATTATTATACTATATTGTAGGTATATATTATTATACTATATATTATTATACTATATTGTAGGTATATATTAATACACTATACTGTAGGTCTATATTATTACACTACATATTATACTATACTATATATTATACTATACTGTAGGTATATATTATATTATACTATATATTATTACACTATATATTATTACACTATACTGTAGGTATATATTATTACACTACATATTATACTATACTAAATATTATTATACTATATATTATTATACTACACTGTAGGTATATATTAATACACTATATTGTAGGTATATATTATTATACTACATATTATACTATACTATATATTATTATACTATATATTATTATACTATACTGTAGGTATATATTATATATTATACTATATATTATTATACTATACTGTAGGTATATATTATTACACTACATATTATACTATACTATATATTATTATACTACATATTATACTATACTATATATTATTATACTATACTGTAGGTATATATTAATACACTATACTGTAGGTATATATTAATACACTATACTGTATGCGGGCGTGAGAGCGGGTGCTGACCTTCTTTGAGGGTCCATTTGATGTCTCCAGACTGCTTGGAGACAGCATGTAGACTCCCATCCAGAGTAGACACAAACAGTAGAGACTCTGGTAGAGTTACACTCACTGATTTCACCTGGGGGGTAGAGAGAGAGAGACTGACTTCACCTGGGGGGTAGAGAGAGAGAGACTGACTTCACCTGGGGAGTAGAGAGAGAGTAGAGACTGATTTCACCTAGGGAGTAGAGAGAGAGAGAGAGAGAGAGACTGACTTCACCTGGGGAGTAGAGAGAGAGTAGAGACTGATTTCCCCTAGGGAGTAGAGAGAGAGAGACTGACTTCACCTGGGGAGTAGAGAGAGAGTAGAGACTGATTTCACCTAGGGAGTAGAGAGAGAGAGAGACTGATTTCACCTAGGGAGTAGAGAGAGAGAGAGACTGATTTCACCTGGGGAGTAGAGAGAGAGAGAGACTGATTTCACCTAGGGAGTAGAGAGAGAGAGAGAGACTGATTTCACCTAGGGAGTAGAGAGAGAGAGAGAGACTGATTTCACCTAGGGAGTAGAGAGAGAGAGAGAGACTGATTTCACCTAGGGAGTAGAGAGAGAGAGAGAGAGACTGATTTCACCTAGGGAGTAGAGAGAGAGAGAGAGAGACTGACTTCACCTAGGGAGTAGAGAGAGAGAGAGAGACTGATTTCACCTAGGGAGTAGAGAGAGAGAGAGAGAGACTGATTTCACCTAGGGAGTAGAGAGAGAGAGAGAGACTGACTTCACCTGGGGAGTAGAGAGAGAGAGAGGAGAGACTGACTTCATCTGGGGGGTAGAGAAAGAGAGGGAACAATGTCATGCTCTGATCCAGTGGAAACGTCATAAAATAGGCCGACCTGATTACTGATTATCCCCTTGAACAAATAGCCTCCAGCTGTCCTGAGCTCACTGGTGCAGGAAACTGAGGTTCCCAGAATATTTTATACAATGCAGCGTGTTTGTTAGCAGGAGCTTCAGGCCAGAAAAAAAAGTTACTCGTTGATACAATGTTTCAAGTTCGTTGCAGACAGGCCATGTGGAACCAATGTGATTTATAGTATTATTATTTTTTAATTTAAAACAATCTTGTTCAAACTGCAATGTTATTTGTTTTTTTTTACTTAATTAGAAATATAAAAGTTACTTTTTAGGCTTGTTTCATTGTAATTTTTTGGTTTTTGATTGAATTTTCATTAACCACATGACAATGATATTAAAATACGAGGACATTATTATAAAAAAATATATATTTATTTTTTTTCACCTTTATTTAACCAGGTAGGCAAGTTGAGAACAAGTTCTCATTTACAATTGCGACCTGGCCAAGATAAAGCAAAGCAGTTCGACAGATACAACGACACAGAGTTACACATGGAGTAAAACAAACATACAGTCAATAATACAGTATAAACAAGTCTATATACAATGTGAGTAAATGAGGTGAGAAGGGAGGTAAAGGCAAAAAAGGCCATGGTGGCAAAGTAAATACAATATAGCAAGTAAAACACTGGAATGGTAGTTTTGCAATGGAAGAATGTGCAAAGTAGAAATAAAAATAATGGCGTGCAAAGGAGCAAAATAAATAAATAAATGAAATCCAGTTGGGAAAGAGGTAGTTGTTTGGGCTAAATTATAGGTGGGCTATGTACAGGTGCAGTAATCTGTAAGATGCTCTGACAGCTGGTGCTTAAAGCTAGTGAGGGAGATAAGTGTTTCCAGTTTCAGAGATTTTTGTAGTTCGTTCCAGTCATTGGCAGCAGAGAACTGGAAGGAGAGGCGGCCAAAGAAAGAATTGGTTTTGGGGGTGACTAGAGAGATATACCTGCTGGAGCGTGTGCTACAGGTGGGAGATGCTATGGTGACCAGCGAGCTGAGATAAGGGGGGACTTTACCTAGCAGGGTCTTGTAGATGATATGGAGCCAGTGGGCTTGGCGACGAGTATGAAGCGAGGGCCAGCCAACGAGAGCGTACAGGTCGCAATGGTGGGTAGTATATGGGGCTTTGGTGACAAAACGGATTGCACTGTGATAGACTGCATCCAATTTGTTGAGTAGGGTATTGGAGGCTATTTTGTAAATGACATCGCCAAAGTCGAGGATTGGTAGGATGGTCAGTTTTACATGGGTATGTTTGGCAGCATGAGTGAAGGATGCTTTGTTGCGAAATAGGAAGCCAATTCTAGATTTAACTTTGGATTGGAGATGTTTGATATGGGTCTGGAAGGAGAGTTTACAGTCTAACCAGACACCTAAGTATGTAGTTGTCCACGTATTCTAAGTCAGAGCCGTCCAGAGTAGTGATGTTGGACAGGCGGGTAGGTGCAGGTAGCGATCGGTTGAAGAGCATGCATTTAGTTTTACTTGTATTTAAGAGCAATTGGAGGCCACGGAAGGAGAGTTGTATGGCATTGAAGGACTGTAATTATTTAATCAAACAGTGTGCTTAAAGCATCAGACCAGTTCAGAATCTGAGACAGCCAGCAGGAGAGTGAGGACTGTAATTATTTAATCAAACAGTGTGCTTAAAGCATCAGACCAGTTCAGAATCTGAGACAGCCAGCAGGAGAGAGAGGACTGTAATTATTTAATCAAACAGTGTGCTTAAAGCATCAGACCAGTTCAGAATCTGGGACAGCCAGCAGGAGAGAGAGGACTGTAATTATTTAATCAAACAGTGTGCTTAAAGCATCAGACCAGTTCAGAATCTGAGACAGCCAGCAGGAGAGAGAGGACTGTAATTATTTAATCAAACAGTGTGCTTAAAGCATCAGACCAGTTCAGAATTGGAGACAGCCAGCAGGAGAGAGAGGACTGTAATTATTTAATCAAACAGTGTGCTTAAAGCATCAGACCAGTTCAGAATCTGAGACAGCCAGCAGGAGAGAGAGGACTGTAATGATTTAATCAAACAGTGTGCTTAAAGCATCAGACCAGTTCAGAATCTGAGACAGCCAGCAGGAGAGAGAGGACTGTAATTATTTAATCAAACAGTGTGCTTAAAGCATCAGACCAGTTCAGAATCTGAGACAGCCAGCAGGAGAGAGAGGACTGTAATTATTTAATCAAACAGTGTGCTTAAAGCATCAGACCAGTTCAGAATCTGAGACAGCCAGCAGGAGAGAGAGGACCGTAATTATTTAATCAAACAGTGTGCTTAAAGCATCAGACCAGTTCAGAATCTGAGACAGCCAGCAGGAGAGAGAGGACCGTAATTATTTAATCAAACAGTGTGCTTAAAGCATCAGACCAGTTCAGAATCTGAGACAGCCAGCAGGAGAGAGAGGACTGTAATTATTTAATCAAACAGTGTGCTTAAAGCATCAGACCAGTTCAGAATCGGAGACAGCCAGCAGGAGAGAGAGGACTGTAATTATTTAATCAAACAGTGTGCTTAAAGCATCAGACCAGTTCAGAATCTGAGACAGCCAGCAGGAGAGAGAGGACTGTAATGATTTAATCAAACAGTGTGCTTAAAGCATCAGACCAGTTCAGAATCTGAGACAGCCAGCAGGAGAGAGAGGACTGTAATGATTTAATCAAACAGTGTGCTTAAAGCATCAGACCAGTTCAGAATCTGAGACAGCCAGCAGGAGAGAGAGGACTGTAATTATTTAATCAAACAGTGTGCTTAAAGCATCAGACCAGTTCAGAATCTGAGACAGCCAGCAGGAGAGAGGACTGTAATTATTTAATCAAACAGTGTGCTTAAAGCATCAGACCAGTTCAGCACATATAGGAGAGGTTTCCTGTTCTGGAGATGAACATTAGGTGCTGTCTGAATAGAATATAAAACCGGCCTGCTTCTGTTCTGGAGATGAACGTTAGGTGCTGTCTGAATAGAATATAAAACCGGCTTGCTTCTGTTCTGGAGATGAACATTAGGTGCTGTCTGAATAGAATATAAAACGGGCCTGCTTCTGTTCTGGAGATGAACATTAGGTGCTGTCTGAATAGAATATAAAACGGGCCTGCTTCTGTTCTGGAGATGAACATTAGGTGCTATCTGAATAGAATATAAAACGGGCCTGCTTCTGTTCTGGAGATGAACATTAGGTGCTGTCTGAATAGAATATAAAACGGGCCTGCTTCTGTTCTGGAGATGAACATTAGGTGCTGTCTGAATAGAATATAAAACCGGCCTGCTTCTGTTCTGGAGATGAACATTAGGTGCTGTCTGAATAGAATATAAAACGGGCCTGCTTCTGTTCTGGAGATGAACATTAGGTGCTGTCTGAATAGAATATAAAACCGGCCTGCTTCTGTTCTGGAGATGAACATTAGGTGCTGTCTGAATAGAATATAAAACCGGCCTGCTTCTGTTCTGGAGATGAACATTAGGTGCTGTCTGAATAGAATATAAAACGGGCCTGCTTCTGTTCCGGCGATGTCGCCGTAAATGATCGTATTAAACTGGATCGATCTCTGATTGACTGTTATCAACCACTGCTCTCCTTGTTTTTCACCTGGAAATGTCCGTTACACCAGGACAACCTGAATAGCGAGATAACCCCACCCCCCCCTCCCCGTCTCCTTCTCAGCAAAGAGACCGTTTACCACATGTTGTGTGTTTAACCCCACCCCCCCGTCTCCTTCTCAGCAAAGAGACCGTTTATTTACTCAACAAGGGGTGGCAGCATAGAACCGGACTCTGTATGGCGCCTTAAAGGGATATGTGGTCATAGAACCGGACTCTGTATGGCGCCTTAAAGGGATATGTGGTCATAGAACCGGACTCTGTATGGCGCCTTAAAGGGATATGTGGTCATAGAACCGGACTCTGTATGGCGCCTTAAAGGGATATGTGGTCATAGAACCGGACTCTGTATGGCGCCTTAAAGGGATATGTGGTCATAGAACCGGACTCTGTATGGCGCCTTAAAGGGATATGTGGTCATAGAACCGGACTCTGTATGGCGCCTTAAAGGGATATGTGGTCATAGAACCGGACTCTGTATGGCGCCTTAAAGGGATATGTGGTCATAGAACCGGACTCTGTATGGCGCCTTAAAGGGATATGTGGTCATAGAACCGGACTCTGTATGGCGCCTTAAAGGGATATGTGGTCATAGAACCGGACTCTGTATGGCGCCTTAAAGGGATATGTGGTCATAGAACCGGACTCTGTATGGCGCCTTAAAGGGATATGTGGTCATAGAACCGGACTCTGTATGGCGCCTTAAAGGGATATGTGGTCATAGAACCGGACTCTGTATGGCGCCTTAAAGGGATATGTGGTCATAGAACCGGACTCTGTATGGCGCCTTAAAGGGATATGTGGTCATAGAACCGGACTCTGTATGGCGCCTTAAAGGGATATGTGGTCATAGAACCGGACTCTGTATGGCGCCTTAAAGGGATATGTGGTCATAGAACCGGACTCTGTATGGCGCCTTAAAGGGATATGTGGTCATAGAACCGGACTCTGTATGGCGCCTTAAAGGGATATGTGGTCATAGAACCGGACTCTGTATGGCGCCTTAAAGGGATATGTGGTCATTTAACAAGGAATGTCCATACGTGTTTCAATGTCCAATGCCTTTACCTTTAAACTACAACATATAGAGGCATCCAAATGGTAAAACGCCGGAGAGCGATATACCCTCTTTACGCACCATTAGTTACGGAGAGCGATATACCCTCTTTACGAACCATTAGTTACGGAGAGCGATATACCCTCTTTACGAACCATTAGTTACGGAGAGCGATATACCCTCTTTGAACCATTAGTTACGTTATTGCCTACAATATTAGACAGGTTACTATAACGGATTACATTTTAAAAAGTAACCTACACAGGACAGACAGACAGACAGACAGACAGACAGACAGACAGACAGACAGACAGACAGACAGACAGACAGACAGACAGACAGACAGACAGACAGACAGACAGACAGACAGACAGACAGACAGACAGACAGACAGACAGACAGACAGACAGACAGACAGACAGACAGACAGACAGACAGACAGACAGACAGACAGACAGACAGACAGACAGACAGACAGACAGACAGACAGACAGACAGACAGACAGACAGACAGACAGACAGACAGACAGACAGACAGACAGACAGACAGACAGACAGACAGACAGACAGACAGATATGGGGGTTTTTAACAATTCTTGAATGTATTAGAGTCCTCTCTCTCTCTCTCTCTCTCTCTTTGTACGTGTTCCCGAAATAGACCAGACAGTGGCCTTTACCCACAACACACACATAAACAAGTAAATAACAACAAACACTCACCTGTAAACAAGACAGCAGCAACAACAAACACTCCCTGTACGGTTTCCCCCTCCCCTCCCCCATAAACAAGTAAATAACAACAAACACTCACCTGTAAGTCGGTTTTCCCCCTCCCCTCCCCCATAAACAAGTAACAACAAACACTCACCTGTAAATCGGTTTTCCCCCGAACCCCATAAACAAGTAAATAACAACAAACACTACCTGTAAGTCGGTTCCTTTCCAAGTAAACAACAACAAACACTCACCTGTAAATCGGTTCCTTTCCGGAAGTAAACAACAACAAACACTCACCTGTAAATCGGTTCCTTTCCAAGTAAACAACAACAAACACCATGTTACGGAGAGGATTTACCCTCCCTCCCCATTAGTAAACAACAACAAACACTCACCTGTAAGTCGGTTCCTTTCCAAGACAGCAGCAACAACAAACACTCACCTGTAGAGTCGGTTTTCCCCCTCCCCTCCCATAAACAACAACAAACACTCACCTGTTACGGTTTCCCCCTCCCCTCCCCCATAACCAAGTAAATAACAACAAACACTCACCTGAGAGTGGTTTCCCCCTCCCCTTAAACAAGTAAATAACAACAAACACTTAGTTCGGTTTTCCCCCTCCACTCCCCATAAACAAGTAAACAACAACAAACACTCACCACAAGACAGCAGCAACAACAAACACTCACCTGTAAGTGGGTTTTCCCCCTCCCCTACCCCCATAAACAACAACAAACACTCACCTGTAAATCGGTTTCCCCCTCCCCTCCCCCATAAACAAGTAAATAACAACAAACACTCACCTGGAAGTCGATATCCCCTCCCTTAAACAAGTAAATAACAACAAACACTCACCTGTAAGTCGGTTTTCCCCCTCCACTCCCCCATAAACAAGTAAACAACAACAAACACTCACCTGTAGGTCGGTTCCTTTCCAAGACAGCAGCAACAACAAACACTCACCTGTAAGTCGGTTTTCCCTCCTCCCCTCCCCCATAAACAACAACAAACACTCCCTGTAAATCGGTTTCCCCCTCCCCCTCCCCCATAAACAAGTAAATAACAACAAACACTCACCTGTAAGTCGGTTTTCCCCTCCCCTTAAACAAGTAAATAACAACAAACACTCACCTGTAAGTCGGTTTTCCCCTCCACCCCATAAACAAGTAAACAACAACAAACACTCACCTGTAGGTCGGTTCCTTTCAAGACAGCAGCAACAACAAACACTCACCTGTAAGTCATTTTAAACAACAACAAACACTCCCCTGTAAATCAGACTCCCCCATAAACAAGTAAATAACAACAAACACTCACCTGTAAGTCGGTTCCTTTCCAAGTAAACAACAACAAACACTCACCTGTAAATCGGTTCCTTTCCAAGTAAACAACAACAAACACTCACCTGTAAATCGGTTCCTTTCCAAGTAAACAACAACAAACACTCACATGTAAGTCGGTTTTCCCCCTCCCCTCCCCCATAAACAAGTAAACAACAACAAACACTCACCTGTAAGTCGGTTCCTTTCCAAGACAGCAGCAACAACAAACACTCACCAGACAGTTTTCCCCCTCCCCTCCCCCATAAACAACAACAAACACTCACCTGTAAACAGTTTCCCCCTCCCCTCCCCCATAAACAAGTAAATAACAACAAACACTCACCTGGGGGTTTCCCCCTCCCCTCCCCATAAACAAGTAAATAACAACAAACACTCACCTGTAAGTCGGTTTTCCCCCCTCCACTCCCCCATAAACAAGTAAACAACAACAAACACTCACCTGTAGGTCGGTTCCTTTCCAAGACAGCAGCAACAACAAACACTCACCTGTAAGTCGGTTTTCCCCCCTCCCCTCCCCCATAAACAACAACAAACACTCACCTGTAAATCGGTTTCCCCCCTCCCCTCCCCCATAAACAAGTAAATAACAACAAACACTCACCTGTAAGTCGGTTTTCCCCCTCCCCTCCCCATAAACAGTAAATAACAACAAACACTCACCTGTAAGTCGGTTTCCCCCTCCACTCCCCCATAAACAAGTAAACAACAACAAACACTCACCTGTAGGTCGGTTCCTTTCCAAGACAGCAGCAACAACAAACACTCACCTGTAAGTCGGTTTTCCCCCTCCCCCCCCCATAAACAACAACAAACACTCACCTGTAAATCGGTTTCCCCCTCCCCTCCCCCATAAACAAGTAAATAACAACAAACACTCACCTGTAAGTCGGTTTTCCTCCCCTTAAACAAGTAAATAACAACAAACACTCACCTGTAAGTCGGTTTTCCTTTAAACAAGTAAACAACAACAAACACTCACCTGTAGGTCGGTTCCTTTCCAAGACAGCAGCAACAACAAACACTCACCTGTAAGTCGGTTTTCCTTCCCCCATAAACAACAACAAACACTCCCTGTAAATCGGTTTCCCCCTCCCTCCCCCATAAACAAGTAAATAACAACAAACACTCACCTGTAAGTCGGTTCCTTTCCAAGTAAACAACAACAAACACTCACCTGTAATCGGTTCCTTCCCCAAGTAAACAACAACAAACACTCACCTGTAAATCGGTTTCCAAGTAAACAACAACAAACACTCACCCGGTTCCCCCATAAACAAGTAAATAACAACAAACACTCACCTGTAAATCGGTTTCCCCCTCCCCTCCCCCATAAACAAGTAAATAACAACAAACACTCACCAAGTCGGTTTTCCCCCTCCCCTCCCCCATAAACAAGTAAACAACAACAAACACTCACCTGTAGGTCGGTTCCTTTCCAAGACAGCAGCAACAACAAACACTCACCTGTAAGTCGGTTTTCCCCCTCCCTCCCCCATAAACAACAACAAACACTCACCTGTAAATCGGTTTCCCCCTCCCCTCCCCCATAAACAAGTAAATAACAACAAACACTCACCTGTAAGTCGGTTTCCTCCCCTTAAACAAGTAAACAACAACAAACACTCACCTGTAAATCGGTTCCTTCCCCCCATAAACAAGTAAACAACAACAAACACTCACCTGTAAATCGGTTCCTTTCCAAGAAACAACAACAAACACTCACCTGTAAATCGGTTCCTTTCCCCCAAGTAAACAACAACAAACACTCACCTGTAAATCGGTTTCCCCCCTCCCCTCCCCCATAAACAAGTAAATAACAACAAACTCTCACCTGTAAGTCGGTTCCTTTCCAAGACAGCAGCAACAGCAGCAGGAGGAGACAGCGTGTTAACTTCCCCATGGTTGTAGATCTATAACGGGAACAAACTCTCACCTGTAAGTCGGTTCCTTTCCAAGACAGCAGCAACAGCAGCAGGAGGAGACAGCGTGTTAACTTCCCCATGGTTGTAGATCTACCAACGGGAATCTCGATCAACGCAAAGAATCGTGTTAATTAACCTTACAAGAACAAGTGGTCGAATTATCTGTCAACTTTTCTCCAGCGATCGTCCATTTTGGTCTACACAGCCACAGGGCTTCGTTTGTTGAACTTTTTGTTTTGTTTTTTTATTAAAGTCTTCTTTATGATTGACGTGTTTTATTTAACGTGTGTTACCAGGTTGTGGATAGAAGTAGGATGAGAGATCCGGAGAGACCATCACAACAGTACCGACTAAACGACGAGCCCCCACCATTACGGTTTCCGTGTTGGAACGGATCCTGTGACGTCAGTTAGAGTGGGTGTCCTTCGGTTCTCGTCGGTAGGCGGTCAGGACCGACGGAATGGTCCCGTCCCCCCCCAAAAAAACGGCTCAAAATAGTTAAATAACAGAGAATATAGTGGTTTTGTTTATGTGGCGGTTTTTCCTCACCAACATACCCATCATAAAGTATATAACTCAGGCTAAACGGCGCAATGCGACCTGCTGTCAAATCATGTGGGGCTGGCCCCGCCCTCTTGTTTGATTGACGGCCGTTCCTTCCAATGGTAAAAGGAGAGTTGGACTGTAACCGGGGGCGGGGTTTAGAATGAGCTGGACGCCACCTTAGAACACGTGGAAACGGCAATGTGGCTCGCGGCTTTGTGATCACTGCAACACGCAGGTGAAAGAGAATAGAGATGGTGGTAGAACAGAGAAGAGACATCTATGCCTTTATTAAGCTCTCTCTGTCTATTCTCTCTCTCTCTTCCTCTCTCTCTCTCTTCCTCTCTCTCTCTCTCCTCCTCTCTCTTCCTCTCTCTTCCTCTCTCTCTCCCTTCCCCTCTCTCTTCCTCTCTCTCTCTCCCTTCCTCTCTCTCTCTTCCTCTCTCTCTCTTCCTCTCTCTCTTTTCCCTCTCTCTCTCTCTCTTCCTCTCTCTCTTCCTCTCTCTATCTTCCTCTCTCTCTCTCCCTTCCCCTCTCTCTCTTCCTCTCTCTCTCTCTTCCTCTCTCTTCCTCTCTGTCTCTTCCTCTCTCTCTCTCTCTCTCTCTCTCTCTCTCTCTCTCGCTCTCTCTCTCTCTCTTCCTCTCTGTCTCTTCCTCTCTCTCTTCCTCTCTCTCTCCCTTCCTCTGTCTCTCTCTCTCTCTTTTCCTCTCTCTCTTCCTCTCTCTCTTCCTCTCTTCCTCTCTCTCTTCCTCTGACCCTGTGTCGCTCTGTTTCTTCTTCTTCTTGTAATTTTCCCTGACTTTTCTCAGTTTATAGTGCAAGGGGTACTAAGGTGAACATAATTATAGATTTAAAAAAACATTTCAAAATGAATCCCACCAGCACTACATATACTATAATACCCACGTCCAGGCTATCCCACAGTCTCCATAGACAAACATTGGCAGTAGAATGGCCCATACTGAAGAGCCCTGCTAGAGCTGCCCCTGGTCAACTGTAAGTGCTGTTATTGTGAAGTGGAAATGTCAAGGAGCAACAACGGCTCAGTAGCGAAGTGGTAGGCCACACACGTTAAAATCGTCTGTCCTCGGTTGCAACACTCACTGCCAAGTTACAAACTTCCTTTGGCACAAGAACTGTTTGTCGGAAGCTTCATGATATGGGTTTCCATGGCCGAGTAGCCGCACACAAGCCTAGGATCACCATGCCAACCGTCGGCTGGTGTGAAGCTCGCCACCATTGGACTCTGGAGCAGTGGAAACCTGTTCTCTGGAGCAGGGGAAACCTGTTCTCTGGAGCGATGAATCACGCTTCACCATTTGGCAGTATGAAGGAAGAAACTGGGTTTGGATGCCAGGAGAACGCTACCTGCCCCAATGCATAGTGCATTTGTAAAGTTTGGTGGAGAACGCCACCTGCCCCAATGCATAGTGCATTTGTAAAGTTTGGTGGAGAACGCCACCTGCCCCAATGCATAGTGCATTTGTAAAGTTTGGTGGAGAACGCCACCTGCCCCAATGCATAGTGCATTTGTAAAGTTTGGTGGAGAACGCCACCTGCCCCAATGCATAGTGCATTTGTAAAGTTTGGTGGAGAACGCCACCTGCCCCAATGCATAGTGCATTTGTAAAGTTTGGTGGAGAACGCCACCTGCCCCAATGCATAGTGCATTTGTAAAGTTTGGTGGAGAACGCCACCTGCCCCAATGCATAGTGCATTTGTAAAGTTTGGTGGAGAACGCCACCTGCCCCAATGCATAGTGCATTTGTAAAGTTTGGTGGAGAACGCCACCTGCCCCAATGCATAGTGCATTTGTAAAGTTTGGTGGAGAACGCCACCTGCCCCAATGCATAGTGCATTTGTAAAGTTTGGTGAGAAGGCCCCAATGCATAGTGCATTTGTAAAGTTTGGTGGAGGAGGAATAATAGTCTGAGACTGTTTTTCATGGTTCGGGCCCCTTAGTTCCAGTGAAGTGAAATCTTAACGCTACAGCATAACAATGACATTCTAGATGATTCTATGCTTCCAACGTCGTGGAATCCCTTTCCTGTTTCAGCACGACAACGCCCCCGATGCACAAAACGAGGTCCATACAGAAATGGTTTGTCGAGATTGGTGTGAAAGAACTTGACTAGCCTGCACAGAGCCCTGACCTCAACCACATCGAACACCTTTGGAATTAATTGGAACGCCGACTGCGAGCCAGGCCTAATCGCCCAACATCATCATCATCATCAACAACTGCTCTTGTGGCTGAGTCAACATCTCTGATGTTCCAACATCCAAATCAAATCCAATGTATTTGTCACCTGCGCCGAATACAACAGGTGTAGTAGACCTCACAGTGAAATGCTGAATACAACAGGTGTAGTAGACCTTACAGTGAAATGCTGAATACAACAGGTGTAGTAGATCTTACAGTGAAATGCCGAATACAACAGGTGTAGTAGACCTTACAGTGAAATGCTGAATACAACAGGTGTAGTAGACCTTACAGTGAAATGCTGAATACAACAGGTGTAGTAGACCTTACAGTGAAATGCTGAATACAACAGGTGTAGTAGACCTCACAGTGAAATGCTGAATACAACAGGTGTAGTAGACCTTACAGTGAAATGCCGAATACAACAGGTGTAGTAGACCTCACAGTGAAATGCTGAATACAACAGGTGTAGTAGACCTTACAGTGAAATGCTGAATACAACAGGTGTGGGCGTCACAGTGAAATCCTTACAAGACCTTAAACAAACAATCCATTTCAATAAATAGAGTTAAGAAAATATTTACTAAGTAAAGTAAAGTGAAAAATAAACTGTAACACAATAAAATAGCAATAACGAGGCTATATACAGGGTATTACAGTACAGAGTCAATGTGGAGGCTATATACAGGGTATTACAGTACAGAGTCAATGTGGAGGCTATATACAGGGTATTACGGTACAGAGTCAGTGTGGAGGCTATATACAGGGTACCGGTACAGAGTCAATGTGGAGGCTATATACAGTGTATTACGGTACAGAGTCAGTGTGGAGGCTATATACAGGGTATTACGGTACAGCGTCAATGTGGAGGCTATATACAGGGTATTACGGTACAGAGTCAATGTGGAGGCTATATACAGGGTATTACGGTACAGAGTCAATGTGGAGGCTATATACAGGGTATTACGGTACAGAGTCAATGTGGAGGCTATATACAGGGTATTACGGTACAGAGTCAATGTGGAGGCTATATACAGGGTATTACGGTACAGAGTCAGTGTGGAGGCTATATACAGGGTGTACCGGTACAGAGTCAATGTGGAGGCTATATACAGGGTATTACAGTACAGAGTCAATGTGGAGGCTATATACAGGGTATTACGGTACAGAGTCAGTGTGGAGGCTATATACAGGGTACCGGTACAGAGTCAATGTGGAGGCTATATACAGTGTATTACGGTACAGAGTCAGTGTGGAGGCTATATACAGGGTATTACGGTACAGAGTCAATGTGGAGGCTATATACAGGGTATTACGGTACAGAGTCAATGTGGAGGCTATATACAGGGTATTACGGTACAGAGTCAATGTGGAGGCTATATACAGGGTATTACGGTACAGAGTCAATGTGGAGGCTATATACAGGGTATTACGGTACAGAGTCAATGTGGAGGCCATATACAGGGTATTATGGTACAGAGTCAGTGTGGAGGCTATATACAGGATATTACGGTACAGAGTCAGTGTGGAGGCTATATACAGGGTATTACGGTACAGAGTCAATGTGGAGGCTATATACAGTGTATTACGGTACAGAGTCAGTGTGGAGGCTATATACAGGGTATTACGGTACAGAGTCAGTGTGGAGGCTATATACAGGGTATTACGGTACAGAGTCAGTGTGGAGGCTATATACAGGGTATTACGGTACAGAGTCAGCGTGGAGGCTATATACAGGGTATTACAGTACAGAGTCAGTGTGGAGGCTATATACAGGGTATTACAGTACAGAGTCAATGTGGAGGCTATATACAGGGTATTACAGTACAGAGTCAGTGTGGAGGCTATATACAGGGTATTACAGTACAGAGTCAATGTGGAGGCTATATACAGAGTCAGGGCTATTACAAGGTATTAGTACAGAGTCAGTGTGGAGGCTATATACAGGGTATTACAGTACAGAGTCAATGTGGAGGCTATATACAGGGTATTACGGTACAGAGTCAATGTGGAGGCTATATACAAGGTATTACGGTACAAAGTCAGTGTGGAGGCTATATACAGGGTATTACAGTACAGAGTCAATGTGGAGGCTATATTCCGAGGGTACCGGTACAGAGTCAATGTGGAGGCTATATAAAGGGGGTACCGGTACAGAGTCAATGTGGAGGCTATATACAGGGTATTACGGTACAGAGTCAATGTGGAGGCTATATACAGGGTATTACGGTACAGAGTCAATGTGGAGGCTATATACAGGGTATTACGGTACAGAGTCAATGTGGAGGCTATATACAGGGTATTACGGTACAGAGTCAGTGTGGAGGCTATAGTACGGTACAGAGTCAATGTGGAGGCTATATACAGGGTATTACAGTACAGAGTCAATGTGGAGGCTATATACAGGGTATTACGGTACAGAGTCAGTGTGGAGGCTATATACAGGGTATTACAGAGTCAATGTGGAGGCTATATACAGTGTATTAGTCAGAATGTGGAGGCTATATACAGGGTATTACGGTACAGAGTCAGTGTGGAGGCTATATACAGGGTACCGGTACAGAGTCAATGTGGAGGCTATATACAGTGTATTACGGTACAGAGTCAGTGTGGAGGCTATATACAGGGTATTACGGTACAGAGTCAATGTGGAGGCTATATACAGGGTATTACGGTACAGAGTCAATGTGGAGGCTATATACAGGGTATTACGGTACAGAGTCAATGTGGAGGCTATATACAGGGTATTACGGTACAGAGTCAATGTGGAGGCTATATACAGGGTATTACGGTACAGAGTCAATGTGGAGGCTATATACAGGGTATTACGGTACAGAGTCAGTGTGGAGGCTATATACAGGGTGTACCGGTACAGAGTCAATGTGGAGGCTATATACAGGGTATTACAGTACAGAGTCAATGTGGAGGCTATATACAGGGTATTACGGTACAGAGTCAGTGTGGAGGCTATATACAGGGTACCGGTACAGAGTCAATGTGGAGGCTATATACAGTGTATTACGGTACAGAGTCAGTGTGGAGGCTATATACAGGGTATTACGGTACAGAGTCAATGTGGAGGCTATATACAGGGTATTACGGTACAGAGTCAATGTGGAGGCTATATACAGGGTATTACGGTACAGAGTCAATGTGGAGGCTATATACAGGGTATTACGGTACAGAGTCAATGTGGAGGCTATATACAGGGTATTACGGTACAGAGTCAATGTGGAGGCCATATACAGGGTATTATGGTACAGAGTCAGTGTGGAGGCTATATACAGGATATTACGGTACAGAGTCAGTGTGGAGGCTATATACAGGGTATTACGGTACAGAGTCAATGTGGAGGCTATATACAGTGTATTACGGTACAGAGTCAGTGTGGAGGCTATATACAGGGTATTACGGTACAGAGTCAGTGTGGAGGCTATATACAGGGTATTAGTCAGAGTCAGTGTGGAGGCTATATACAGGGTATTACGGTACAGAGTCAGCGTGGAGGCTATATACAGGGTATTACAGTACAGAGTCAGTGTGGAGGCTATATACAGGGTATTACAGTACAGAGTCAATGTGGAGGCTATATACAGGGTATTACGGTACAGAGTCAGTGTGGAGGCTATATACAGGGTATTACAGTACAGAGTCAATGTGGAGGCTATATACAGGGTATTACGGTACAGAGTCAGTGTGGAGGCTATATACAGGGTACAGTACAGAGTCAATGTGGAGGCTATATACAGGGTATTACAGTACAGAGTCAATGTGGAGGCTATATACAGGGTATTACGGTACAGAGTCAGTGTGGAGGCTATATACAGGGTATTACAGTACAGAGTCAATGTGGAGGCTATATACAGGGTATTACGGTACAGAGAGGCTATATCAATGTACAAAGTCAGTGTGGAGGCTATATACAGGGTATTACAGTACAGAGTCAATGTGGAGGCTATATACAGGGTATTACAGTACAGAGTCAATGTGGAGGCTATATACAGGGTATTACGGTACAGAGTCAGTGTGGAGGCTATATACAAGGTATTACGGTACAAAGTCAGTGTGGAGGCTATATACAGGGTATTACAGTACAGAGTCAATGTGGAGGCTATATTCCGAGGGTACCGGTACAGAGTCAATGTGGAGGCTATATAAAGGGGGTACCGGTACAGAGTCAATGTGGAGGCTATATACAGGGTATTACGGTACAGAGTCAATGTGGAGGCTATATTCCGAGGGTACCGGTACAGAGTCAATGTGGAGGCTATATACAGGGGTACAGAGTCAATGTGGAGGCTATATACAAGGTATTACGGTACAAAGTCAGTGTGGAGGCTATATACAGGGTATTACGGTACAGAGTCAATGTGGAGGCTATATTCGAGGGTACCGGTACAGAGTCAATGTGGAGGCTATATACAGGGTATTACGGTACAGAGTCAGTGTGGAGGCTATATACAGGGTATTACAGTACAGAGTCAATGTGAAGGCTATATTCCGAGGGTACCGGTACAGAGTCAATGTTGAGGCTATATACAGGGTATTACGGTACAGAGTCAGTGTGGAGGCTATATACAAGGTATTACGGTACAGAGTCAATGTGGAGGCTATATTCCGAGGGTACCGGTACAGAGTCAATGTGGAGGCTATATACAGGGTATTACAGTACAGAGTCAGCGTGGAGGCTATATACAGGGTATTACGGTACAGAGTCAGTGTGGAGGCTATATACAGGGTATTACAGTACAGAGTCAATGTGGAGGCTATATTCCGAGGGTACCGGTACAGAGTCAATGTGGAGGCTATATACAGGTATTACGGTACAGAGTCAATGTGGAGGCTATATTCCGAGGGTACCGGTACAGAGTCAATGTGGAGGCTATATACAGGGTATTACAGTACAGAGTCAATGTGGAGGCTATATACAGGGTTTTACAGTACAGAGTCAATGTGGAGGCTATATACAGGGTATTACGGTACAGAGTCAATGTGGAGGCTATATTCCGAGGGTACCGGTACAGAGGTAGCCATTTGACTAGATGTTCAGGAGGCTTATGGCTTGTGGGTAGAACCTGTTGGTCCTAGACTTGGCGCCCAGTGATGTACTGGGCCTTCCTCTGACACAGCCTGGTATAGAGGTCCTGGATGGCAGGAAGCTTGGCCCCAGTGATGTACTGGGCCTTCCTCTGACAACGCCTGGTATAGAGGTCCTGGATGGCAGGAAGCATGGCCCCAGTGATGTACTGGGCCTTCCTCTGACACCGCCTGGTATAGAGGTCCTGGATGGCAGGAAGCATGGCCCCAGTGATGTACTGGGCCTTCCTCTGACACCGCCTGGTATAGAGGTCCTGGATGGCAGGAAGCATGGCCCCAGTGATGTACTGGGCCTTCCTCTGACAACGCCTGGTATAGAGGTCCTGGATGGCAGGAAGCTTGGCCCCAGTGATGTACTGGGCCTTCCTCTGACACCGCCTGGTATAGAGGTCCTGGATGGCAGGAAGCTTGGCCCCAGTGATGTACTAGGCCTTCCTCTGACAACGCCTGGTATAGAGGTCCTGGATGGCAGGAAGCTTGGCCCCAGTGATGTACTGGGCTGTTCTACAACATGGAATTGTTTTAAGAAGGTAATACTTTCTTAAAACAATTCCAATGATAATTTGATTTAGAATTTTACGACCCTTTTAAGTATTAAAAAAATATAGAGAAAAAATATATATATATATATATATATATATATATATATTTACATTTACATTTACATTTAAGTCATTTAGCAGACGCTCTTATCCAGAGCGACTTACAAATTGGTGCATTCACCTTATGACATCCAGTGGAACAGTCACTTTACAATAGTGCATCTAAATCTTAAAGGGGGGGGTGAGAGGGAATACTTATCCTATCCTAGGTATTCCTTAAAGAGGTGGGGTTTCAGGTGTCTCCGGAAGGTGGTGATTGACTCTGCTGTCCTGGCGTCGTGAGGGAGTTTGTTCCACCATTGGGGGGCCAGAGCAGCGAACAGTTTTGACTGGGCTGAGCGGGAACTGTACTTCCTTAGTGGTAGGGAGGCGAGCAGGCCAGAGGTGGATGAACGCAGTGCCCTTGTTTGGGTGTAGGGCCTGATCAGAGCCTGGAGGTACTGAGGTGCCGTTCCCCTCACAGCTCCGTAGGCAAGCACCATGGTCTTGTAGCGGATGCGAGCTTCAACTGGAAGCCAGTGGAGAGAACGGAGGAGCGGGGTGACGTGAGAGAACTTGGGAAGGTTGAACACCAGACGGGCTGCGGCGTTCTGGATGAGTTGAAGGGGTTTAATGGCACAGGCAGGGAGCCCAGCCAACAGCGAGTTGCAGTAATCCAGACGGGAGATGACAAGTGCCTGGATTAGGACCTGCGCCGCTTCCTGTGTGAGGCAGGGTCGTACTCTGCGGATGTTGTAGAGCATGAACCTACAGGAACGGGCCACCGCCTTGATGTTGGTTGAGAACGACAGGGTGTTGTCCAGGATCACACCAAGGTTCTTAGCGCTCTGGGAGGAGGACACAATGGAGTTGTCAACCGTGATGGCGAGATCATGGAACGGGCAGTCCTTCCCCGGGAGGAAGAGCAGCTCCGTCTTGCCGAGGTTCAGCTTGAGGTGGTGATCCGTCATCCACACTGATATGTCTGCCAGACATGCAGAGATGCGATTCGCCACCTGGTCATCAGAAGGGGGAAAGTATGTATATATAGTATGTATATATAGTATGTAAATCAAATTAAATCAAATTTTATTTGTCACATACACATGGTTAGCAGATGTTAATGCGAGTGTAGCGAAATGCTTGTGCTTCTAGTTCCGACAATGCAGTGATAACCAACAAGTAATCTAACTAACAATTCCAAAACTACTGTCTTATACACAGTGTAAGGGGATAAGGAATATGTACATAAGGATATATGAATGAGTGATGGTACAGAGCAGCATACAGTAGATGGTATCGAGTACAGTATATACATATGAGATGAGTGTGTAGACAAAGTAAACAAAGTGGCATAGTTAAAGTGGCTAGTGATACATGTATTACATAAGGATGCAGTCGATGATGTAGAGTACAGTATATACATATGCATATGAGATGAATAATGTAGGGTAAGTAACATTATATTAGGTAGCATTGTTTAAAGTGGCTAGTGGTATATTTACATCATTTCCCATCAATTCCCATTATTAAAATGGCTGGAGTTGGGTCAGTGTCAATGACAGTGTGTTGGCAGCAGCCACTCAATGTTAGTGGTGGCTGTTTAACAGTCTGATGGCCTTGAGATAGAAGCTGTTTTTCAGTCTCTCGGTCCCAGCTTTGATGCACCTGTACTGACCTCGCCTTCTGGATGATAGCGGGGTGAACAGGCAGTGGTTCGGGTGGTTGATGTCCTTGATGATCTTTATGGCCTTCCTGTAACATCGGGTGGTGTAGGTGTCCTGGAGGGCAGGTAGTTTGCCCCCGGTGATGCGTTGTGCAGTCCTCACTACCCTCTGGAGAGCCTTACGGTTGAGGGCGGAGCAGTTGCCGTACCAGGCGGTGATACAGCCCGCCAGGATGCTCTCGATTGTGCATCTGTAGAAGTTTGTGAGTGCTTTTGGTGACAAGCCGAATTTCTTCAGCCTCCTGAGGTTGAAGAGGCGCTGCTGCTCCTTCTTCACGACGC
>NW_025746418.1:0-2500 GCF_021184085.1 Oncorhynchus gorbuscha
CCCTCCCAGGTAAACTGGTGACCCAGACCCATGGACCCCTCCCAGGTAAACTGGTGACCCAGACCCATGGACCCCTCCCAGGTAAACTGGTGACCCAGACCCATGGACCCCCTCCCAGGTAAACTGGTGACCCTCCCAGGTAAACTGGTGACCCAGACCCATGGACCCCTCCCAGGTAAACTGGTGACCCAGACCCATGGACCCCTCCCAGGTAAACTGGTGACCCAGACCCATGGACCCCTCCCAGGTAAACTGGTGACCCAGACCCAGGGACCCCTCCCAGGTAAACTGGTGACCCAGACCCATGGACCCCCCAGGTCCCAGGTAAACTGGTGACCCAGACCCAGGACCCCTCCCAGGTACCCCCATCCCAGGTAAACTGGTGACCCAGACCCATGGACCCCTCCCAGGTAAACTGGTGACCCAGACCCAGACCCAGGGACCCCTCCCAGGTAAACTGGTGACCCAGACCCAGGGACCCCTGGACCCCAGGTAAACTGGTGACCCAGACCCATGGACCCCTCCCAGGTAAACTGGTGACCCAGATCCAGGGACCCCTCCCAGGTAAACTGGTGACCCAGACCCAGGGACCCCCATCATATGTTAGCAACAAAAAAATGATTCACATCTCGTCATCAGGTGAATTATAAAGTAGAAGTACTCAACATTTTAAAATTAATATATTTGGTAGATAGTTTCCTTATAGTCTTATAGACATAGTCTATTAGGTTGAAAGGTGTCTCGGTCGGCGTAGAGAAAATGTTGTAGTTTTAAAGATAATTTTCTGCAATTCTATGCATGTTGCCATGGCAAATGCTTTGTTCCTCTGCTCAAACATTCTAACTAAACCAATGGGCATGTGACCTGACCGGCCAATTTATGGGATGTTTGATTCTCCCTGACTCTCTAGCTTTTATTTGATTGTTAGTTCTCAAAGATGGTATTTTTTAATTTTTTATTATATATATTATATAAAATATATTATATATTATAAAATATATTTAAAAAATATATAAAAGTTTGTGTCAAACTTAAATGACTTAAACCAGATAGAAACATGCAGAAAATATATTGACCTATACATATATTTATGTATAAATATATTTATAGGTCAATATATTTTCTGCATGTTTTCTATCTGGTTTAAGTCGTTTAAGTTTGACACAAACTTTTTTTTCCATCCCGTAAATGACCACTTGAATGGCCCACCTAAGAGTTTTCTATACAGAAAAAACCCTGTAATTAGCTCCAATTAGTGTAATTTCCTCCATATTAAAGGGCTCGTTCGAGATTTTGACAATGCAGCCCTTCAACTACCTCCCCAGAGTCAGATGAACAGTAACAGCCAGCACGCTAAATGTTCCTGTAGTCTTCCAGTCATTGTGCTAATGCTAGTTAGCATCGGCTCAGTTACCATTGGATCATAAAACCACCTCTTAACTCCCTTCATACTAGATGCAAAGAAATACAAATGGTATCCACTGTGGTATTCTGTTACAGCTAGCGATATTCATAAAGTAATTATTTCTCACCTAAAAAAAATCCCCCAAAATATATATATTTTTTTTCAAAACACATAGCGGAAGACCTGCAGTACCTCCGCGGACCCGTAGGGGGTCGCGGACCCCAGTTTGAAAGCCCTGAGGCTACTACTGGTAAAGGCGTCACTAAGCAACGCCCTGGCCTCGGAGCTACACTAAAGCAGTGAGCATCACAGCTCGCTTGGTGAGTGAGTGAGTGAGTTCACGTTGAAATATAAAATACTTACCAACAGAGCGACGATCAGTCTAGTCGGAAAAGTGATCGACACAGAATAGTCGACCGTCGAATATAACGAACAGGTTTTAATGGTAAAAATGAGCAGCTTGTTTATCGGTATGTTATGTCTATGTTCTCCCTATAACGTTAGTCTACCAGCTCTGTCTCTTCCGCTTCCGATCAGACTAATCGATGTTCTGGACTAAAAGCAACATCTTTTTAAGCCTCTTGTCCGATCCACAAGAATTAATCATAGCTTCTTATATTACCCTGGTTACTGTATCTGTCCTCTCTTTCTTGAATGCCTAAAACACATCTGTGTCTTCTGTTAAAGTAAATCAACCGTTTCCTTACTGATCTGTCAGCTCTTTATAGTCTACCGGCTCGAGCCGGTCTTCAAGCGGGGGCGCGCAAAAAACTGCTGTAGCCTTTTTCTCAAGAGCGCGCATCCCTGCGTTACGCTTCCACGAGACTGAGCGTTGTCACACTGCAATTACCATTAGATCCGTGAAGTAGTCTGTAGGCCTACGCCTACGTGGAGAAAAGTAGCCTGCTGGATGTATATTATAATACTATTATATATTTCACTTGCTTTGGCAATGTAAACATATGTTTCCCATGTCAATAAAGCCCCTTAAATTGAAGACAAATAAATGATATCCATCTCTCTCTTATTATTGTATGATTTTTTTAAAAACAGAGTAACACGCATACATTCCCTTTACATTTTAGGCAAATTAAT
>NW_025746418.1:7500-12500 GCF_021184085.1 Oncorhynchus gorbuscha
ACTGGCCGTGATTGGGAGTTACAGAAAGACTACATTTGAAGGCCTTTTCTACATAGCTTCAATTCTGATTTTTTTCTGTCACTAATTGGTCTTTTGACCAATCAGATGAGCTTTGAAAATATCTGTTGTGAAAGATCTGATGTGATTGATCAAAATACCAATTCGTTTTTTTTTTTTATATCTGAATTTGGCTGCCTGTGTAAACACAGATGCTGATTTAAGGTCCTATTCGTCCCTCTAATGGTGAAGGTTTAGGTAAGCTGATATGAGTTCTGTGGCTAATTCTATACAAGGATAGATTGGCTACTACATCCAAGGCTGTGTGTGGACTCAGTGGTCTAATAATATAACATCTGTCCCAAACATTCCTCTCTTCCTCCCTTCCTTCCCTTCTCTCTCCTCACCCTCTCCTCTCCTCTCCTCTCCTCTCCTCTCCTCTCCTCCCTCCCTCCCTCTCCCTCCTCTCCTCTCCTCCCTCCCTCCCCCTCCCTCCCTCCCTCCCTCCCTCCCTCCCCCTCTCCTCCCTCCCTCCCCCTCTCCCTCCCTCCCTCCCTCCCTCCCCTCCCTCCCTCCCCTCCCCTCCCCTCCCTCCCTCCCTCCCTCCCCCCCCTCCCTCCCTCCCCCCCTCCCTCCCCCCTCCCTCCCTCCCCTCCTCCCCCCTTAAAAGATAAATAACCACTCAAGTCATGCGATTTGCATAATTCCATTCCTACTTCAGTCAACTTCTTTATTTGTTTGTTTCTGTGTAGTTTATATTTTTTTGGTCTTGTGCAATCTGCAAACCGTCGCACTTTTACAAATGATATCATCGGGACGTACATACAAAAGGACCTGCTGGTTCGTGTCCAATAGGCATGTAAACATTTAATAAGTATCAATACATCCAAATACACAGATTTAAAACAAAATAAACATAATAAAAACTGTTAATCTCTTTTACGATTAAATACCATAATGTTAATAATAATAATAATAATATCAACAATCGTAATACACAGTTATGATGATGCTATAATTAAACAATTTCATTATTCTATTATATAAAATGTTGTCAAGTAATGCATGTAGCTATAAAAAACAAACCGTGGTTATATTTGCGACATGTCAGTCATGCACGTGGTACAGGAGAGTCTTAACACAACACAGACGGATCACACACCTGGTCTCTAATACTTCCACTGCTCTGACACAGAGCCTTTGGGACCTCGATTTAGTTTGTCCTCTTGGGAATATTCAGATCGGTTTCATTGGTTCCATTTTACAGGAAACACTAAACCCAACTTTTTTTTGTGTTGTTGGTTAGTGTGCCACCAACTAAATTTCGCTCTGCCCAGAGTACCCCTGAAGTACCCCCTTCATGTGCGTTTTGACCAGTAGGCCCATTGTCTCATGAGTCTTCTCTAGTACCCCCTCTAGTACCCTCTCCGAGTACCCCTGGGTTGGGAACCACTGAACTAAACTAAGCACAGCTCTGGACTGTGTACCAAATTGCACTATGTTCCCTATATAGTGCATTACATTTGATCAGAGCCCTATGGTCCTGGTCTAAAGTAGTGCACTAAATAGGGAATAGGGTGCCTTTTTAGGACATAATGGTATTTGAGTGTTTGACATTATATATTTGACCCAGGACTGTAACACACCGGTTCACAAACAGTCCTGCCCCCCCTCCCAATTAGAAATCATTATTATTGTTATTTATTTTTAAATCACTAAATTCAGAAAAATAACTTAGCACCCTAAAATGAGAATCTTTTCCCCCCCTGGTTTATATAGTCCTGTTCCTCTCTATCTGACTCTCTCTGGGTAACGGTTCCCCTGGTTTATATAGTCCTGTTCCTCTCTGACTCTCTCTCTGGGTAACGGTTCCCCTGGTTTATATAGTCCTGTTCCTCTGACTCTCTCTGGGTAACGGTTCCCCTGGTTTATATAGTCCTGTTCCTCTCTGACTCTCTCTCTGGGTAACGGTTCCCCTGGTTTATATAGTCCTGTTCCTCTCTATCTGACTCTCTCTGGGTAACGGTTCCCCTGGTTTATATAGTCCTGTTCCTCTCTGACTCTCTCTCTGGGTAACGGTTCCCCTGGTTTATATAGTCCTGTTCCTCTCTGACTCTCTCTCTGGGTAACGGTTCCCCTGGTTTATATAGTCCTGTTCCTCTCTATCTGACTCTCTCTGGGTAACGGTTCCCCTGGTTTATATAGTTCTGTTCCTATCTGACTCTCTCTCTGGGTAACGGTTCCCCTGGTTTATATAGTCCTGTTCCTCTCTATCTGACTCTCTCTCTGGGTAACGGTTCCCCTGGTTTATATAGTCCTGTTCCTCTCTGACTCTCTCTCTGGGTAACGGTTCCCCTGGTTTATATAGTCCTGTTCCTCTGACTCTCTCTCTGGGTAACGGTTCCCCTGGTTTATATAGTCCTGTTCCTCTCTATCTGACTCTCTCTCTGGGTAACGGTTCCCATGGAAGTCCTGTGGTTCCAGACCAGGTGTCAGTGTGTTCTAACGTGTACCACAGACACCTGTCTGTCTGTCTGTCCTCCCGCCTGTGGTTCCAGACCAGGTGTCAGTGTGTTCTAACGTGTACCACAGACACCTGTCTGTCTGTCTGTCCTCCCGCCTGTGGTTCCAGACCAGGTGTCAGTGTGTTCTAACGTGTACCACAGACACCTGTCTGTCTGTCCTCCTGTCCTTCCCTCACAGACGACGCCCCTGGCCACCTCGAGTTCCGTCGCGGCACCAATTTATCTACCAAAAAACACCAAAACAGACCGGGGTCAGGGGTCAGGTTGAATGGTTTTTGGTCATAGTCTTGTTATAATAGAGACAACAGGGTTAAGGTTCCTTCCATATCATTTCAGGTTGAGTCCCAAATGGTATCCTGTTCCCTGTATAGTGCACTACTTTTAACCAGAGCCCTATTTCCTATATGGTGAACTACCAGGGTCAAAAGTAGTGCACTATATAGGGAATAGGGTGCCATTGGCCATAGGGCTCTAGTCAAAAGTAGTGCACTATATAGGGAATAGGGTGCCATTTGGGATGCGACCCTCAGTCAATTCAATGTCATTCCTGACTCTGAGAGAGACTAAAGATGTCCACCTTTACCAACATCAACATCAAGGGGGGGGTGTTATAGGAAACCCTCCACTAACTAAGATAAATCCTGTGATTAATGCTCTTAGACAAGGTTTATCTAGGACCAGACACATGGGACAGACTAGACAGAGGTTTAACAGACCTCCTTATTCCTTATGAAACACACAGTCATGCCAAGACGTTTCAAAACAACATCGTTATTGTGGTGTGGTCACGTGGTCATGTATCACGGCTCCCCTTCTCAGAGAATGTGACAGAACAACAGGTTGACATTCATTTCAATAGGACATAGAAACTAGTAGGGCTTCACAAAGGCAGTGTTTTCCCAACCTCTCCTCGGCAACCACCAGCCTGTCCATGTATTATCCCAACCTCTCCTCGGCAACCACCAGCCTGTCCATGTATTATCACCTCTCCTCGACAACCCCCAGCCTGTCCTCTCCTCGGCAACCACCAGCCTGTCCATGTATTATCACCTCTCCTCGACAACCCCCAGCCTGTCCTCTCCTCGGCAACCACCAGCCTGTCCATGTATTATCACAACCTCTCCTCGGCAACCACCAGCCTGTCCTCTCCTCGGCAACCACCAGCCTGTCCATGTATTATCACCTCTCCTCGGCAACCACCAGCCTGTCCTCTCCTCGGCAACCACCAGCCTGTCCATGTATTATCACCTCACCTCGACAACCACCAGCCTGTCCTCTCCTCGACAACCACCAGCCTGTCCATGTATTATCACAACCTCTCCTCGACAACCACCAGCCTGTCCTCTCCTCGACAACCACCAGCCTGTCCATGTATTATCACCTCTCCTCGGCAACCACCAGCCTGTCCTCTCCTCAACAACCCCCAGCCTGTCCTCTCCTCGACAACCCCCAGCCTGTCCTCTCCTCGGCAACCACCAGCCTGTCCATGTATGATCACCTCTCCTCGACAACCACCAGCCTGTCCTCTCCTCGGCAACCACCAGCCTGTCCATGTATTATCACCTCTCCTCGACAACCACCAGCCTGTCCTCTCCTCGGCAACCACCAGCCTGTCCTCTCCTCGGCAACCACCAGCCTGTCCATGTATTATCACCTCTCCTCGACAACCCCCAGCCTGTCCATGTATTATCACCTCTCCTCGACAACCACCAGCCTGTCCATGTATTATCACCTCTCCTCGACAACCCCCAGCCTGTCCATGTATTATCACCTCTTCTCGACAACCACCAGCCTGTCCATGTATTATCACAACCTCTCCTCGACAACCACCAGCCTGTCCTCTCCTCGGCAACCACCAGCCTGTCCATGTATTATCACAACCTCTCCTCGACAACCACCAGCCTGTCCTCTCCTCGGCAACCACCAGCCTGTCCATGTATTATCACAACCTCTCCTCGACAACCCCCAGCCTGTCCATGTATTATCACAACCTCTCCTCGACAACCACCAGCCTGTCCATGTATTATCACAACCTCTCCTCGGCAACCACCAGCCTGTCCATGTATTATCACAACCTCTCCTCGACAACCACCAGCCTGTCCATGTATTATCACCTCTCCTCGACAACCCCCAGCCTGTCCTCTCCTCGGCAACCACCAGCCTGTCCATGTATTATCACCTCTCCTCGGCAACCACCAGCCTGTCCATGTATTATCACCTCTCCTCGACAACCACCAGCCTGTCCTCTCCTCGGCAACCACCAGCCTGTCCATGTATTATCACCTCTCCTCGGCAACCACCAGCCTGTCCTCTCCTCGGCAACCACCAGCCTGTCCTCTCCTCGGCAACCACCAGCCTGTCCATGTATTATCACCTCTCCTCGACAACCACCAGCCTGTCCATGTATTATCACAACCTCTCCTCGACAACCACCAGCCTGTCCTCTCCTCGGCAACCACCAGCCTGTCCTCTCCTCGA
>NW_025746418.1:17500-32500 GCF_021184085.1 Oncorhynchus gorbuscha
ACTACTGTCTACTACTGTGTATTACTGTCTACTACTGTCTACTACTGTCTACTACTGTCTACTACTGTCTACTACTGTGTATTACTGTCTACTACTGTCTACTACTGTGTATACTGTCTACTACTGTCTACTACTGTGTATTACTGTCTACTACTGTCTACTACTGTCTACTACTGTCTACTACTGTCTACTACTGTCTACTACTGTCTACTACTGTGTACTACTGTCTACTACTGTCTACTACTGTGTACTACTGTCTACTACTGTCTACTACTGTGTATTACTGTGTACTACTGTCTACTACTGTCTATTACTGTGTACTACTGTCTACTACTGTCTACTACTGTCTACTACTGTCTACTACTGTCTACTACTGTCTACTACTGTGTATTACTGTGTACTACTGTCTACTACTGTGTATTACTGTCTACTACTGTCTACTACTGTCTACTACTGTCTACTACTACTACTGTGTATTACTGTGTACTACTGTCTACTACTGTGTATTACTGTCTACTACTGTCTACTACTGTGTACTACTGTCTACTACTGTCTACTACTGTGTACTACTGTGTACTACTGTCTACTACTGTGTATTACTGTCTACTACTGTCTACTACTGTGTACTACTGTCTACTACTGTGTACTACTGTACTACTGTCTACTACTGTCTACTACTGTCTACTACTGTCTACTACTGTCTACTACTGTCTACTACTGTCTACTACTGTCTACTACTGTACTGTGTCTACTACTGTCTACTACTGTCTACTACTGTGTATTACTGTGTACTACTGTCTACTACTGTGTACTTACTGTCTACTACTGTCTACTACTGTCTACTACTGTCTACTGTCTACTACTGTCTACTACTGTGTATTACTGTATTACTGTGTACTACTGTCTACTACTACTATTACTGTGTACTACTGTCTACTACTGTCTACTACTGTATTACTGTCTACTACTGTGTATTACTACTACTGTCTACTACTGTGTACTACTGTGTATTACTGTCTACTACTGTCTACTACTGTGTATTACTGTGTACTACTGTCTACTACTGTGTATTACTGTGTACTACTGTCTACTACTGTCTACTACTGTGTACTACTGTCTACTACTGTCTACTACTGTACTGTCTACTACTGTGTATTACTGTGTACTACTGTCTACTACTGTGTATTACTGTCTACTACTGTGTATTACTGTCTACTACTGTCTACTACTGTGTATTACTGTGTACTACTGTCTACTACTGTGTATTACTGTCTACTACTGTCTACTACTGTCTACTACTGTCTACTACTGTGTATTACTGTGTATTACTGTCTACTACTGTCTACTACTGTGTATTACTGTCTACTACTGTCTACTACTGTCTACTACTGTCTACTACTGTGTATTACTGTGTATTACTGTCTACTACTGTCTACTACTGTGTATTACTGTCTACTACTGTCTACTACTGTCTACTACTGTCTACTACTGTCTACTACTGTCTACTGTCTACTACTGTCTACTACTGTGTATTACTGTCTACTACTGTCTACTACGGTCTACTACTGTGTATTACTGTCTACTGTCTACTACTGTGTACTACAGTCTACTACTGTGTATTACTGTGTACTACAGTCTACTACTGTCTACTACTGTGTACTACAGTCTACTACTGTCTACTACTGTCTACTACTGTCTACTACTGTGTATTACTGTGTATTACTGTGTACTACAGTCTACTACTGTCTACTACTGTGTACTACTGTGTACTACTGTGTACTGTGTACTACTGTCTCTACTGTCTCTACTGTCTCTACTGTCTCTACTGTGTACTACAGTCTACTACTGTGTATTACTGTGTACTACAGTCTACTACTGTCTACTACTGTGTACTACAGTCTACTACAGTCTACTACTGTCTACTACTGTCTACTACTGTCTACTACTGTCTACTACTGTCTACTACTGTGTATTACTGTGTACTACAGTCTACTACTGTGTACTACTGTCTACTACTGTGTACTACTGTGTACTACTGTGTACTACTGTCTCTACTGTGTACTACTGTGTACTACTGTGTACTACTGTCTACTACTGTCTACTAATGTGTATTACTGTCTACTAATGTGTACTACTGTGTACTACTGTCTACTACTGTGTACTACTGTGTACTACTGTCTACTATTGTCTACTACTGTCTACTACTGTCTACTACTGTCTACTACTGTCTACTACTGTCTACTACTGTGTATTACTTTCTACTACTCTGTATAACAAATAGACCAAAACCTACGGAGACAAAAAAAACACACCAACTCCCTATACAGTACACACACACACACACACACACACACACACACACACACACACACACACACACACACACACACACACACACACACACACACACACACACACACACACACACACACACACACACACACACAATCCCTAAACACAAAAATACACAGACAGGGAAACTCACGTGGCTGTGGGCAGACGTTCCTCTGCCCGGCCACTAGGAGGCGTACAGTGGCGAAGGCTCTTTCCTGACTCATCACGCCAGACACCTCAAATGCAATCAAAGTTTACAGTCATACGATAGGATACAGCCTAGTGTATACAGTACAATGTCATGCTACTTACAAGATCTCCTCTCAGTACAGCAAGTAAACAAATATTTGAAATAGTATTGAATAAGAAGAAGCATAATATATAAACATGCAGGGAACAAGAGAGAAAAGGCCAATAAGACAAGACACCTGGGCTGGGAGGTAGCTGCTGGCTGCAGAGAACATCTTCCCTACGTAGGATCCCCAGGTAGGACACTCCTCCTCTCCACTACACAGAGAGAGACAGGGAGAAACACAGAGAGAGACAGGGAGAAACACAGAGAGAGACAGGGAGAAACACAGAGAGAGACAGGGAGAGACACGGAGAGAGACAGGGAGAAACACAGAGAGAGACAGGGAGAAACACAGAGAGAGACAGGGAGAAACACAGAGAGAGAGACAGGGAGAAACACAGAGAGAGAGACAGGGAGAAACACAGAGAGAGAGACAGGGAGAAACACAGAGAGAGAGACAGGGAGAAACACAGAGAGAGAGACAGGGAGAAACACAGAGAGAGAGACAGGGAGAAACACAGAGAGAGACAGGGAGAAACACAGAGAGAGAGACAGGGAGAAACACAGAGAGAGAGACAGGGAGAAACACAGAGAGAGACAGGGAGAAACACAGAGAGAGACAGGGAGAAACACAGAGAGAGACAGGGAGAAACACAGAGAGAGAGACAGGGAGAAACACAGAGAGAGAGACAGGGAGAAACACAGAGAGAGAGACAGGGAGAAACACAGAGAGAGACAGGGAGAAACACAGAGAGAGACAGGGAGAAACACAGAGAGACAGGGAGAAACACAGAGAGAGAGACAGGGAGAAACACAGAGAGAGACAGGGAGAAACACAGAGAGAGACAGGGAGAAACACAGAGAGAGACAGGGAGAAACACAGAGAGAGACAGGGAGAAACACAGAGAGAGACAGGGAGAAACACAGAGAGAGACAGGGAGAAACACAGAGAGAGACAGGGAGAGACACAGAGAGAGACAGGGAGATACACAGAGAGAGACAGGGAGAAACACAGATAGAGACAGACAGGGAGATACAGGGTTAGAGAGACAGGGAAATGCACATTGAGAGACAGGGAAATGCACATAGAGAGACAGGGAGAGAGAAAGAGTGTGTGAGAGAGGGGGGGATAGAGAGTAGGCTTGCCAGGTTGGGGGTGACCCCTTCTATGTATGTGTCTGTGTGTGTACCTGGGTCCGTGCTGTTCCAGTTTGAAGATGTGTACGGTCTCAGTGTTGCTGGAGGCACAGAGGAACTGGGCGTCAGGACTGAAGGACAGGGAACTGATATTGACGTACCTACACACACACACACACACACACACACACACACACACACACACACACACACACACACACACACACACACACACACACACACACACACACACACACACACACACACACACACACACACACACACACACACACACAGGAAGTTATTATAAGTCTCTTGTATACTCATACTGTTAGTAAGAACTTAATTACACAAATTACGTTATCTAGCTATGAAAGAAGCATTTGAAACATTTCAGCTGGCCATTCCTTTGTCTGTTCTATCACACACTGTCATAATGAGAGATGTGTCATTATAAACCTGTCTTCAGTCTGTCATAATGAGAGATGTGTCATTATAAACCTGTCTTCAGTCTGTCATAATGAGAGATGTGTCATTATAAACCGGTCTTCAGTGTGTTCTAATGAGAGATGTGTCATTATAAACCTGTCTTCAGTCTGTCATAATGAGAGATGTGTCATTATAAACCTGTCTTCAGTGTGTTCTAATGATGTCATAATGAGAGATGTGTCATTATAAACCTGTCTTCAGTGTGTTCTAATGATGTCATAATGAGAGATGTGTCATTATAAACCTGTCTTCAGTGTGTTCTAATGAGAGATGTGTCATTATAAACCTGTCTTCAGTCTGTCATAATGAGAGATGTGTCATTATAAACCTGTCTTCAGTGTGTTCTAATGATGTCATAATGAGAGATGTGTCATTATAAACCTGTCTTCAGTGTGTTCTAATGATGTCATAATGAGAGATGTGTCATTATAAACCTGTCTTCAGTGTGTTCTAATGATGTCATAATGAGAGATGTGTCATTATAAACCTGTCTTCAGTGTGTTCTAATGATGTCATAATGAGAGATGTGTCATTATAAACCTGTCTTCAGTGTGTTCTAATGATGTCATAATGAGAGATGTGTCATTATAAACCTGTCTTCAGTGTGTTCTAATGATGTCATAATGAGAGATGTGTCATTATAAACCTGTCTTCAGTGTGTTCTAATGATGTCATAATGAGAGATGTGTCATTATAAACCTGTCTTCAGTCTGTCATAATGAGAGATGTGTCATTATAAACCTGTCTTCAGTGTGTTCTAATGATGTCATAATGAGAGATGTGTCATTATAAACCTGTCTTCAGTCTGTCATAATGAGAGATGTGTCATTATAAACCTGTCTTCAGTCTGTCATAATGAGAGATGTGTCATTATAAACCTGTCTTCAGTCTGTCATAATGAGAGATGTGTCATTATAAACCTGTCTTCAGTCTGTCATAATGAGAGATGTGTCATTATAAACCTGTCTTCAGTGTGTTCTAATGATGTCATAATGAGAGATGTGTCATTATAAACCTGTCTTCAGTGTGTTCTAATGATGTCATAATGAGAGATGTGTCATTATAAACCTGTCTTCAGTGTGTTCTAATGATGTCATAATGAGAGATGTGTCATTATAAACCTGTCTTCAGTGTGTTCTAATGATGTCATAATGAGAGATGTGTCATTATAAACCTGTCTTCAGTGTGTTCTAATGATGTCATAATGAGAGATGTGTCATTATAAACCTGTCTTCAGTGTGTTCTAATGATGTCATAATGAGAGATGTGTCATTATAAACCTGTCTTCAGTGTGTTCTAATGATGTCATAATGAGAGATGTGTCATTATAAACCTGTCTTCAGTGTGTTCTAATGATGTCATAATGAGAGATGTGTCATTATAAACCTGTCTTCAGTGTGTTCTAATGATGTCATAATGAGAGATGTGTCATTATAAACCTGTCTTCAGTGTGTTCTAATGATGTCTTAATGAGAGATGTGGCATTATAAACCTGTCTTCAGTGTGTTCTAATGATGTCATAATGAGAGATGTGTCATTATAAACCTGTCTTCAGTGTGTTCTAATGATGTCATAATGAGAGATGTGTCATTATAAACCTGTCTTCAGTGTGTTCTAATGATGTCATAATGAGAGATGTGTCATTATAAACCTGTCTTCAGTGTGTTCTAATGATGTCATAATGAGAGATGTGTCATTATAAACCTGTCTTCAGTGTGTTCTAATGATGTCATAATGAGAGATGTGTCATTATAAACCTGTCTTCAGTGTGTTCTAATGATGTCATAATGAGAGATGTGTCATTATAAACCTGTCTTCAGTGTGTTCTAATGATGTCATAATGAGAGATGTGTCATTATAAACCTGTCTTCAGTCTGTCATAATGAGAGATGTGTCATTATAAACCTGTCTTCAGTGTGTTCTAATGATGTCATAATGAGAGATGTGTCATTATAAACCTGTCTTCAGTCTGTCATAATGAGAGATGTGTCATTATAAACCTGTCTTCAGTCTGTCATAATGAGAGATGGTGTCATTATAAACCTGTCTTCAGTCTGTCATAATGAGAGATGTGTCATTATAAACCTGTCTTCAGTCTGTCATAATGAGAGATGTGTCATTATAAACCTGTCTTCAGTGTGTTCTAATGATGTCATAATGAGAGATGTGTCATTATAAACCTGTCTTCAGTGTGTTCTAATGATGTCATAATGAGAGATGTGTCATTATAAACCTGTCTTCAGTGTGTTCTAATGATGTCATAATGAGAGATGTGTCATTATAAACCTGTCTTCAGTGTGTTCTAATGATGTCATAATGAGAGATGTGTCATTATAAACCTGTCTTCAGTGTGTTCTAATGATGTCATAATGAGAGATGTGTCATTATAAACCTGTCTTCAGTGTGTTCTAATGATGTCATAATGAGAGATGTGTCATTATAAACCTGTCTTCAGTGTGTTCTAATGATGTCATAATGAGAGATGTGTCATTATAAACCTGTCTTCAGTGTGTTCTAATGATGTCATAATGAGAGATGTGTCATTATAAACCTGTCTTCAGTGTGTTCTAATGATGTCATAATGAGAGATGTGTCATTATAAACCTGTCTTCAGTGTGTTCTAATGATGTCATAATGAGAGATGTGTCATTATAAACCTGTCTTCAGTCTGTCATAATGAGAGATGTGTCATTATAAACCTGTCTTCAGTGTGTTCTAATGATGTCATAATGAGAGATGTGTCATTATAAACCTGTCTTCAGTCTGTCATAATGAGAGATGTGTCATTATAAACCTGTCTTCAGTCTGTCATAATGAGAGATGTGTCATTATAAACCTGTCTTCAGTCTGTCATAATGAGAGATGTGTCATTATAAACCTGTCTTCAGTCTGTCATAATGAGAGATGTGTCATTATAAACCTGTCTTCAGTCTGTCATAATGAGAGATGTGTCATTATAAACCTGTCTTCAGTCTGTCATAATGAGAGATGTGTCATTATAAACCTGTCTTCAGTCTGTCATAATGAGAGATGTGTCATTATAAACCTGTCTTCAGTCTGTCATAATGAGAGATGTGTCATTATAAACCTGTCTTCAGTGTGTTCTAATGATGTCATAATGAGAGATGTGTCATTATAAACCTGTCTTCAGTGTGTTCTAATGATGTCATAATGAGAGATGTGTCATTATAAACCTGTCTTCAGTGTGTTCTAATGATGTCATAATGAGAGATGTGTCATTATAAACCTGTCTTCAGTGTGTTCTAATGATGTCATAATGAGAGATGTGTCATTATAAACCTGTCTTCAGTGTGTTCTAATGAGAGATGTGTCATTATAAACCTGTCTTCAGTCTGTCATAATGAGAGATGTGTTATTATAAACCTGTCTTCAGTGTGTTCTAATGAGAGATGTGTCATTATAAACCTGTCTTCAGTCTGTCATAATGAGAGATGTGTCATTATAAACCTGTCTTCAGTCTGTCATAATGAGAGATGTGTCATTATAAACCTGTCTTCAGTGTGTTCTAATGATGTCATAATGAGAGATGTGTCATTATAAACCTGTCTTCAGTGTGTTCTAATGATGTCTTAATGAGAGATGTGGCATTATAAACCTGTCTTCAGTGTGTTCTAATGATGTCATAATGAGAGATGTGTCATTATAAACCTGTCTTCAGTGTGTTCTAATGATGTCATAATGAGAGATGTGTCATTATAAACCTGTCTTCAGTGTGTTCTAATGATGTCATAATGAGAGATGTGTCATTATAAACCTGTCTTCAGTGTGTTCTAATGATGTCATAATGAGAGATGTGTCATTATAAACCTGTCTTCAGTGTGTTCTAATGATGTCATAATGAGAGATGTGTCATTATAAACCTGTCTTCAGTGTGTTCTAATGATGTCATAATGAGAGATGTGTCATTATAAACCTGTCTTCAGTGTGTTCTAATGATGTCATAATGAGAGATGTGTCATTATAAACCTGTCTTCAGTGTGTTCTAATGATGTCATAATGAGAGATGTGTCATTATAAACCTGTCTTCAGTGTGTTCTAATGATGTCATAATGAGAGATGTCATTATAAACCTGTCTTCAGTGTGTTCTAATGATGTCATAATGAGAGATGTGTCATTATAAACCTGTCTTCAGTGTGTTCTAATGATGTCATAATGAGAGATGTGTCATTATAAACCTGTCTTCAGTGTGTTCTAATGATGTCATAATGAGAGATGTGTCATTATAAACCTGTCTTCAGTGTGTTCTAATGATGTCATAATGAGAGATGTGTCATTATAAACCTGTCTTCAGTGTGTTCTAATGATGTCATAATGAGAGATGTGTCATTATAAACCTGTCTTCAGTGTGTTCTAATGATGTCATAATGAGAGATGTGTCATTATAAACCTGTCTTCAGTGTGTTCTAATGATGTCATAATGAGAGATGTGTCATTATAAACCTGTCTTCAGTGTGTTCTAATGATGTCATAATGAGAGATGTGTCATTATAAACCTGTCTTCAGTGTGTTCTAATGATGTCATAATGAGAGATGTGTCATTATAAACCTGTCTTCAGTGTGTTCTAATGATGTCATAATGAGAGATGTGTCATTATAAACCTGTCTTCAGTGTGTTCTAATGATGTCATAATGAGAGATGTGTCATTATAAACCTGTCTTCAGTGTGTTCTAATGATGTCATAATGAGAGATGTGTCATTATAAACCTGTCTTCAGTGTGTTCTAATGATGTCATAATGAGAGATGTGTCATTATAAACCTGTCGTCAGTGTGTTCTAATGATGTCATAATGAGAGATGTGTCATTATAAACCTGTCTTCAGTGTGTTCTAATGATGTCATAATGAGAGATGTGTCATTATAAACCTGTCTTCAGTGTGTTCTAATGATGTCATAATGAGAGATGTGTCATTATAAACCTGTCTTCAGTCTGTCATAATGAGAGATGTGTCATTATAAACCTGTCTTCAGTGTGTTCTAATGATGTCATAATGAGAGATGTGTCATTATAAACCTGTCTTCAGTCTGTCATAATGAGAGATGTGTCATTATAAACCTGTCTTCAGTCTGTCATAATGAGAGATGTGTCATTATAAACCTGTCTTCAGTCTGTCATAATGAGAGATGTGTCATTATAAACCTGTCTTCAGTGTGTTCTAATAATGTATGTGTCATTATAAACCTGTCTTCAGTCTGTCATAATGAGAGATGTGTCATTATAAACCTGTCTTCAGTGTGTTCTAATGATGTCATAATGAGAGATGTGTCATTATAAACCTGTCTTCAGTGTGTTCTAATGATGTCATAATGAGAGATGTGTCATTATAAACCTGTCTTCAGTGTGTTCTAATGATGTCATAATGAGAGATGTGTCATTATAAACCTGTCTTCAGTGTGTTCTAATGATGTCATAATGAGAGATGTGTCATTATAAACCTGTCTTCAGTGTGTTCTAATGATGTCATAATGAGAGATGTGTCATTATAAACCTGTCTTCAGTGTGTTCTAATGATGTCATAATGAGAGATGTGTCATTATAAACCTGTCTTCAGTGTGTTCTAATGATGTCATAATGAGAGATGTGTCATTATAAACCTGTCTTCAGTGTGTTCTAATGATGTCATAATGAGAGATGTGTCATTATAAACCTGTCTTCAGTGTGTTCTAATGATGTCATAATGAGAGATGTGTCATTATAAACCTGTCTTCAGTGTGTTCTAATGATGTCATAATGAGAGATGTGTCATTATAAACCTGTCTTCAGTCTGTCATAATGAGAGATGTGTCATTATAAACCTGTCTTCAGTGTGTTCTAATGATGTCATAATGAGAGATGTGTCATTATAAACCTGTCTTCAGTGTGTTCTAATGATGTCATAATGAGAGATGTGTCATTATAAACCTGTCTTCAGTCTGTCATAATGAGAGATGTGTCATTATAAACCTGTCTTCAGTGTGTTCTAATGATGTCATAATGAGAGATGTGTCATTATAAACCTGTCTTCAGTGTGTTCTAATGATGTCATAATGAGAGATGTGTCATTATAAACCTGTCTTCAGTGTGTTCTAATGATGTCATAATGAGAGTCTACTACTCTACATTCCAGACATCTACACTCCCATGCTTGTCTCCCCAATCTGGAGGTTACATCTATGGGTTGTGTTGTCAGTGTTAATTATAGTGCTGTTTGAGGTCAACATCTTTGAAGATATTTTCAGGTGGGTGTTATCATCAGTGTAAATGTAAATGTTCTGTTAGTCCTATTCATTACAGTAGGTGTGTTTAATGTGTTCTGTTAGTCCTGTTCATTACAGTAGGTGTGTTTAATGTGTTCTGTTAGTCCTGTTCAGTAGGTGTGTTTAATGTGTTCTGTTAGTCCTGTTCATTACAGTAGGTGTGTTTAATGTGTTCTGTTAGTCCTGTTCATTACAGTAGGTGTGTTTAATGTGTTCTGTTAGTCCTGTTCAGTAGGTGTGTTTAATGTGTTCTGTTAGTCCTGTTCAGTAGGTGTGTTTAATGTGTTCTGTTAGTCCTGTTCATTACAGTAGGTGTGTTTAATGTGTTCTGTTAGTCCTGTTCATTAGGTGTGTTTAATGTGTTCTGTTAGTCCTGTTCATTAGGTGTGTTTAATGTGTTCTGTTAGTCCTGTTCATTAGGTGTGTTTAATGTGTTCTGTTAGTCCTGTTCATTAGGTGTGTTTAATGTGTTCTGTTAGTCCTGTTCAGTACAGTAGGTGTGTTTAATGTGTTCTGTTAGTCCTGTTCATTAGGTGTGTTTAATGTGTTCTGTTAGTCCTGTTCAGTAGGTGTGTTTAATGTGTTCTGTTAGTCCTGTTCATTAGGTGTGTTTAATGTGTTCTGTTAGTCCTGTTCATTACAGTAGGTGTGTTTAATGTGTTCTGTTAGTCCTGTTCAGTATGTGTGTTTAATGTGTTCTGTTAGTCCTGTTCAGTAGGTGTGTTTAATGTGTTCTGTTAGTCCTGTTCAGTAGGTGTGTTTAATGTGTTCTGTTAGTCCTGTTCAGTAGGTGTGTTTAATGTGTTCTGTTAGTCCTGTTCATTACAGTAGGTGTGTTTAATGTGTTCTGTTAGTCCTGTTCATTACAGTAGGTGTGTTTAATGTGTTCTGTTAGTCCTGTTCATTACAGTAGGTGTGTTTAATGTGTTCTGTTAGTCCTGTTCAGTAGGTGTGTTTAATGTGTTCTGTTAGTCCTGTTCATTACAGTAGGTGTGTTTAATGTGTTCTGTTAGTCCTGTTCATTACAGTAGGTGTGTTTAATGTGTTCTGTTAGTCCTGTTCATTACAGTAGGTGTGTTTAATGTGTTCTGTTAGTCCTGTTCAGTAGGTGTGTTTAATGTGTTCTGTTAGTCCTGTTCAGTAGGTGTGTTTAATGTGTTCTGTTAGTCCTGTTCATTACAGTAGGTGTGTTTAATGTGTTCTGTTAGTCCTGTTCAGTAGGTGTGTTTAATGTGTTCTGTTAGTCCTGTTCAGTAGGTGTGTTTAATGTGTTCTGTTAGTCCTGTTCATTACAGTAGGTGTGTTTAATGTGTTCTGTTAGTCCTGTTCAGTAGGTGTGTTTAATGTGTTCTGTTAGTCCTGTTCATTACAGTAGGTGTGTTTAATGTGTTCTGTTAGTCCTGTTCAGTAGGTGTGTTTAATGTGTTCTGTTAGTCCTGTTCAGTAGGTGTGTTTAATGTGTTCTGTTAGTCCTGTTCAGTAGGTGTGTTTAATGTGTTCTGTTAGTCCTGTTCATTACAGTAGGTGTGTTTAATGTGTTCTGTTAGTCCTGTTCATTAGGTGTGTTTAATGTGTTCTGTTAGTCCTGTTCATTAGGTGTGTTTAATGTGTTCTGTTAGTCCTGTTCATTACAGTAGATGTGTTTAATGTGTTCTGTTAGTCCTGTTCAGTAGGTGTGTTTAATGTGTTCTGTTAGTCCTGTTCATTACAGTAGGTGTGTTTAATGTGTTCTGTTAGTCCTGTTCATAACAGTAGGTGTGTTTAATGTGTTCTGTTAGTCCTGTTCATTACAGTAGGTGTGTTTAATGTGTTCTGTTAGTCCTGTTCATTACAGTAGGTGTGTTTAATGTGTTCTGTTAGTCCTGTTCAGTAGGTGTGTTTAATGTGTTCTGTTAGTCCTGTTCATTAGGTGTGTTTAATGTGTTCTGTTAGTCCTGTTCATTAGGTGTGTTTAATGTGTTCTGTTAGTCCTGTTCATTAGGTGTGTTTAATGTGTTCTGTTAGTCCTGTTCATTACAGTAGGTGTGTTTAATGTGTTCTGTTAGTCCTGTTCATTACAGTAGGTGTGTTTAATGTGTTCTGTTAGTCCTGTTCATTAGGTGTGTTTAATGTGTTCTGTTAGTCCTGTTCATTACAGTAGGTGTGTTTAATGTGTTCTGTTAGTCCTGTTCATTACAGTAGGTGTGTTTAATGTGTTCTGTTAGTCCTGTTCATTACAGTAGGTGTGTTTAATGTGTTCTGTTAGTCCTGTTCAGTAGGTGTGTTTAATGTGTTCTGTTAGTCCTGTTCAGTAGGTGTGTTTAATGTGTTCTGTTAGTCCTGTTCATTACAGTAGGTGTGTTTAATGTGTTCTGTTAGTCCTGTTCATTACAGTAGATGTGTTTAATGTGTTCTGTTAGTCCTGTTCAGTAGGCGTGTTTAATGTGTTCTGTTAGTCCTGTTCAGTAGGTGTGTTTAATGTGTTCTGTTAGTCCTGTTCAGTAGGTGTGTTTAATGTGTTCTGTTAGTCCTGTTCAGTAGGTGTGTTTAATGTGTTCTGTTAGTCCTGTTCATTACAGTAGGTGTGTTTAATGTGTTCTGTTAGTCCTGTTCATTACAGTAGATGTGTTTAATGTGTTCTGTTAGTCCTGTTCAGTAGGCGTGTTTAATGTGTTCTGTTAGTCCTGTTCAGTAGGTGTGTTTAATGTGTTCTGTTAGTCCTGTTCAGTAGGTGTATTTAATGTGTTCTGTTAGTCCTGTTCAGTAGGTGTGTTTAATGTGTTCTGTTAGTCCTGTTCATTAGGTGTGTTTAATGTGTTCTGTTAGTCCTGTTCATTACAGTAGGTGTGTTCAATGTGTTCTGTTAGTCCTGTTCATTACAGTAGGTGTGTTTAATGTGTTCTGTTAGTCCTGTTCATTAGGTGTGTTTAATGCGTTCTGTTAGTCCTGTTCATTACAGTAGGTGTGTTTAATGCGTTCTGTTAGTCCTGTTCATTAGGTGTGTTTAATGTGTTCTGTTAGTCCTGTTCATTACAGTAGGTGTGTTTAATGTGTTCTGTTAGTCCTGTTCATTACAGTAGGTGTGTTTAATGTGTTCTGTTAGTCCTGTTCAGTAGGTGTGTTTAATGTGTTCTGTTAGTCCTGTTCATTAGGTGTGTTTAATGTGTTCTGTTAGTCCTGTTCAGTAGGTGTGTTTAATGTGTTCTGTTAGTCCTGTTCAGTAGGTGTGTTTAATGTGTTCTGTTAGTCCTGTTCATTAGGTGTGTTTAATGTGTTCTGTTAGTCCTGTTCATTAGGTGTGTTTAATGTGTTCTGTTAGTCCTGTTCAGTAGGTGTGTTTAATGTGTTCTGTTAGTCCTGTTCATTACAGTAGGTGTGTTTAATGTGTTCTGTTAGTCCTGTTCATTAGGTGTGTTTAATGTGTTCTGTTAGTCCTGTTCATTACAGTAGGTGTGTTTAATGTGTTCTGTTAGTCCTGTTCATTACAGTAGGTGTGTTTAATGTGTTCTGTTAGTCCTGTTCATTAGGTGTGTTTAATGTGTTCTGTTAGTCCTGTTCATTAGGTGTGTTTAATGTGTTCTGTTAGTCCTGTTCATTAGGTGTGTTTAATGTGTTCTGTTAGTCCTGTTCATTACAGTAGGTGTGTTTAATGTGTTCTGTTAGTCCTGTTCATTAGGTGTGTTTAATGTGTTCTGTTAGTCCTGTTCAGTAGGTGTGTTTAATGTGTTCTGTTAGTCCTGTTCAGTAGGTGTGTTTAATGTGTTCTGTTAGTCCTGTTCATTAGGTGTGTTTAATGTGTTCTGTTAGTCCTGTTCATTAGGTGTGTTTAATGTGTTCTGTTAGTCCTGTTCAGTAGGTGTGTTTAATGTGTTCTGTTAGTCCTGTTCATTACAGTAGGTGTGTTTAATGTGTTCTGTTAGTCCTGTTCATTAGGTGTGTTTAATGTGTTCTGTTAGTCCTGTTCATTACAGTAGGTGTGTTTAATGTGTTCTGTTAGTCCTGTTCATTACAGTAGGTGTGTTTAATGTGTTCTGTTAGTCCTGTTCATTACAGTAGGTGTGTTTAATGTGTTCTGTTAGTCCTGTTCATTACAGTAGGTGTGTTTAATGTGTTCTGTTAGTCCTGTTCATTACAGTAGATGTAGACTATGCTGTGTAGTAAAGTGTGTTTATACAGTTTATGTTCTATTGTGTGAACTCTGACCTCTTCATCCCTCTGCGGAACTCAAACAGACGCTGTCCCTCTGGGATGGAGAACACACGGATTACAGTACCCTGGAGGGAGAGAGAGGGGAGGAGAGAGAGAGAGAGAGAGAGAGAGAGAGAGGGGAGGAGAGAGAGAGAGAGAGAGAGAGAGAGAGAGAGAGAGAGAGAGGGAGGAGAGAGAGAGAGAGAGAGAGAGAGAGAGAGAGAGAGAGAGAGATATGAAGAAGGGAGGGAGAAAGAGAGTCAGTCCCTCACAGTCAGGACTGTCTAACTAGAGAGAGAAAGAGAGTCAGTCCCTCACAGTCAG
>NW_025746418.1:42500-116094 GCF_021184085.1 Oncorhynchus gorbuscha
AGCTGAAGTAGCATGGTATTAGTGTCCTAGGGGTCTGAGGTAGCCTGATATTAGTGTCCTGGGGGGCTGAGGTAGCCTGGTATTAGTGTCCTGGGGGGCTGAGGTAGCCTGGTATTAGTGTCCTGGGGGGCTGAGGTAGCCTGGTATTAGTGTCCTGGGGGGCTGAGGTTGCCTGGTATTAGTGTCCTGGGGGGCTGAGGTAGCCTGGTATTAGTGTCCTGGGGGGGCTGAGGTAGCCTGGTATTAGTGTCCTGGGGGCTGAGGTAGCCTGGTATTAGTGTCCTGGGGGGCTGAGGGGAGCCTGGTATTAGTGTCCTGGGGGCTGAGGTAGCCTGGTATTAGTGTCCTGGGGGCTGAGGTAGCCTGGTATTAGTGCCCTGGGGGGCTGAGGTAGCCTGGTATTAGTGTCCTGGGGGCTGAGGTAGCCTGGTATTAGTGTCCTGGGGGGCTGAGGTAGCCTGGTATTAGTGTCCTGGGGGCTAAGGTAGCCTGGTATTAGTGCCCTGGGGGCTAAGGTAGCCTGGTATTAGTGTCCTGGGGGGCTGAGGTTGCCTGGTATTAGTGTCCTGGGGGAGGAGGTAGCCTGGTATTAGTGTCCTGGGGGGCTGAGGTAGCCTGGTATTAGTGTCCTGGGGGCTAAGGTAACCTAGTACTAGTGTCCTGGGGCGGCTGAGGTAGCCTGGTATTAGTGTCCTGGGGGGCTGAGGTAGCCTGGTATTAGTGTCCTGGGGGGTCTGAGTGAGCCTTGTATTAGTGTCCTGGGGGCTAAGGTAACCTAGTATTTGTGTCCTGGGGTGGGGGGCTGAGTTAGCCTGGTATTAGTGTCCTGGGGGGCTGAGGTAGCCTGGTATTAGTGTCCTGGGGGCTGAGGTAGCCTGGTATTAGTGTCCTGGGGGCTGAGGTAGCCTGGTATTAGTGTCCTGGGGGAGCTGAAGTAGCATGGTATTAGTGTCCTAGGGGGCTGAGGTAGCCTGATATTAGTGTCCTGGGGGGCTGAGGTAGCCTGATATTAGTGTCCTGGGGGCTGAGGTAGCCTGGTATTAGTGTCCTGGGGGGCTGAGGTAGCCTGGTATCAGTGTCCTGGGGGCTGAGGTAGCCTGGTATTAGTGTCCTGGGGGGGGTCTGAGGTAGCCTGGTTTAGTGTACTGGGGGGCTGAGGTAGCCTGGTATTAGTGTCCTGGGGGGCTGAGGTTGCCTGGTTTAGTGTCCTGGGGGGGTCTGAGGTAGCCTGGTATTAGTGTCCTGGGGGTGCTGAGGTAGCCTGGTATTAGTGTCCTGGGGGGCTGAGGGGGTAGCCTGGTATTAGTGTCCTGGGGGCTGAGGTAGCCTGGTATTAGTGTCCTAGGGGGCTGAGGTAGCCTGGTATTAGTGTCCTGGGGGGCTGAGGTTGCCTGGTATTAGTGTCCTGGGGGGGCTGAGTGAGCCTGGTATTAGTGTCATTTTACATTACATTTAAGTCATTTAGCAGACGCTCTTATCCAGAGCGACTTACAAATTGTGTCCTGGGGGGGGCTGAGGTTGCCTGGTAATTAGTGTCCTGGGGGGGCTGAGGTAGCCTGGTATTAGTGTCCTGGGGGCTGAGGTAGCCTGGTATTAGTGTCCTTGGGGGCTGAGGTAGACTGGCAATATTAGTGTCCTGGGGGGCTGAGGTAGCCTGGTATTAGTGTCCTGGGGGGGCTGAGGTAGCCTGGTTTTAGTGTCCTGGGGGGACTGAGGTAGCCTGGTATTAGTGTCCTGGGGGGGGCTGAGGTAGCCTGGTATTAGTGTCCTGGGGGTGCTGAGGTAGCCTGGTATTAGTGTCCTGGGGGGCTGAGGTAGCCTGGTTTTAGTGTCCTGGGGGGGGACTGAGGTAGCCTGGTATTAGTGTCCTATGGGGGCTGAGGTAGCCTGGTTTTAGTGTCCTGGGGGGCTGAGGTAGCCTGGTTTTAGTGTCCTGGGGGGCTGAGGTAGCCTGGTATTAGTGTCCTGGGGGGTGCTGAGGTAGCCTGGTATTAGTGTCCTGGGGGGGCTGAGGTAGCCTGGTTTTAGTGTCCTGGGGGGGCTGAGGTAGCCTGGTTTTAGTGTCCTGGGGGGGCTGAGGTAGCCTGTTATTAGTGCCCTGACATGGTTGGTTTCTATCTCCACACCACTGTGTCTGCCAGTAATAATGAACTGAACAGTAAATCACCAGACTGCTGGCTAGTGAAGTTATCCATCTACTATTGCCTGTCAACCATTTATCAGTCTACACACAGTGTCTGCAACCCAAATTACACCCTTTGCCTATTTACTGTTGACTGGGAGCCACAGGGCTCTATGTATTTGGAACACAGCCAGTGATTCACTACAAGGATGTAGACTAACAGAGAATTACCCATCAATGGAAGAGGACTGGCAAGTAATTATTTCCCTGTAACTGACACTAATGCCCAGAGAGAGGCTGGACAACACAACTAGAATGAGATGCTCTGTACGGACTGAACAATTCTACAGCTTCCTGTATGAGTCAGAGGCCTGTATGAGTCAGAGGCCTGTATGAGTCAGAGGCCTGTATGAGTCAGAGGCCTGTATGAGTCAGAAGCCTGTATGAGTCAGAGGCCTGTATGAGTCAGAGGCCTGTATGAGCCAGAGGCCTGTATGAGCCAGAGGCCTGTATGAGCCAGAGGCCTGTTTCAGAGGCCTGTATGAGTCAGAGGCCTGTATGAGTCAGAGGCCTGTATGAGTCAGAGGCCTGTATGAGTCAGAGGCCTGTATGAGTCAGAGACTTTAAGGGAGATAAAAGCTCTGGTATAGGAGTCATAGAGTATACAAGCAGCCTATCAGAGAGAGGCAGAGGAGTACAGGCAGCCTATCAGAGAGAGGCAGAGGAGAACAGGCAGCCTATCACAGAAAGGCAGAGGTGTTGGAACTAAGTCTATTCCAGGGGAAGGGTTATGGGGTTTGTTTGGGACGGGTTCTAGGCGAAGGGGTTTGTTTGGGATGGGGTCTAGGGGAAGGGTTCTAGGCGAAGGGGTTTGTTTAGGATGGGGTCTAGGGGACGGGTTCTAGGCGAAGGGGTTTGTTTAGGATGGGGTCTAGGGACGGGTTCTAGGCGAAGGGGTTTGTTTGGGATGGGGTCTAGGGGAAGGGTTCTAGGCTTAGGGGTTTGTTTAGGATGGGGTCTAGGGGACGGGATCGAGGGGAAGAGGTATATTTGGGATGGGGTCTAGGGGAAGAGGTATGTTTGGGATGGGGTCTAGGGGAAGAGGTTTGTTTGGGATGGGGTCTAGGGGAAGAGGTTTGTTTGGGATGGGGTCAAGGGGAAGGGTCGAGGGGAAGAGGTTTGTTTGGGATGGGGTCTAGGGGAAGAGGTTTGTTTGGGATGGGGTCTAGGGGAAGAGGTTTGTTTGGGAAGAGGTATGTTTGGGATGGGGTCTAGCGGAAGAGGTTTGTTTGGGATGGGGTCTAGCGGAAGAGGTTTGTTTGGGATGGGGTCTAGGGGAAGAGGTTTGTTTGGGATGGGGTCTAGGGGAAGAGGTTTGTTTGGGATGGGGTCTAGGGGAAGAGGTTTGTTTGGGATGGGGTCTAGGGGAAGAGGTTGTTAGGGATGGGGTCTAGGGGAAGAGGTTTGTTTGGGATGGGGTCTAGGGGAAGAGGTTTGTTTGGGATGGGGTCTAGGGGAAGAGGTTTGTTTGGGATGGGGTCTCCAGGGGAAGAGGTTTGTTTGGGATGGGGAACAAGGGAAGAGGTTTGTTTGGGATGGGGTTCTCAAGGGTCCAGGGAAGAGGTTTGTTTTTGATGGGGTCTGGGAAGAGGTTTGTTTGGGATGGGGTCTAAATATTGAAATGGGAAGAGGTTTGTTTGGGAAGAGGTATGTTTGGGATGGGGTCTAGCGGAAGAGGTTTGTTTGGGATGGGGTCTAGCGGTTCTAAGAAGTTTGTTTGGGATGGGGTCTAGGGGAAGAGGTTTGTTTGGGATGGGGTCTAGGGGAAGAGGTTTGTTTGGGATGGGGTCTAGGGGAAGAGGTTTGTTTGGGATGGGGTCTAGGGGAAGAGTTTTTTTGGGGTGGGGTCTAGGGGAAGAGGTTTGTTTGGGATGGGGTCTAGGAGAAGAGGTATGTTTGGGATGGGGTCTAGGGGAAGAGGTTTGTTTGGGACGGGATCTAGGGGAAGAGGTTTGTTTGGGACGGGATCTAGGGAAGGGTTTGTTTGGGATGGGGTCTGGGGGAAGGGTCTCGGGAAGAGGTATGTTTGGGATGGGGTCTAAGGGAAGGGTCGAGGGGTGTGGTTGGGACGGGGTCTCGGGGAAGAGGTATGTTTGGGATGGGGTCTAAGGGAAGAGGTTTGTTTGGGATGGGGTTGGGAAGAGGTTTGTTTGGGAAGGTTCTAGGGGAATGGTCTGGGGTTTGTTTGGGACTAAGGGAAGGGTCTAGGTGTTTGTTTAGGACGGGGTCTAAGGGAAGGGTCTAGGGGTTTGGTTGGGACGGGGTCTAAGGGAAGGGTCTAGGGGTTTGTTTGGGACAGGATCTAGGGGAAGGGTCTAGGGGTTTGTTTGGGACAGGGTCAAAGGGAAGGGTCTAAGGGAAGGGTCTAGGAGTGTGTTTGGGACAGGGCTATACTAACCGCTCTCGTAGATGCAGTCCAGTTTGTCCACTGAGGTCACAGAGAACAGCTTATAGCCTGTCTTGGTTCCCACTGCCAATGACCTGGGAACACAACAACACATACAGAGGTTGATAAACACATATAGAATATTACAAGTCAAAGTGACTAATGTGTGACTAGTTTCTTCATGCACACCAGAGTATTTAGGAATACAGAGTGCGCGCACACACACACACACACACACACACACACACACACACACACACACACACACACACACACACACACACACACACACACACACACACACACACACACACACACACACACACACACACACACACACACACACACAGACAGAGGTAGATCATTATTTAAAAAACACATTGAATATGTTAGGGTAAAAACAAGTCAATGATGTGTGACTCATCTCATGCACACCAGACTTTGCTCTCAATGGTTTTATAGACACTGTTTATTTGGGGATTCCAGAACGAGAAACAGTTACTTTGTTTTTCAAGTTTGCTGCAAGGACTTTTGATAAAAGGGACAAAAACATGGAATTGGAAAGTTGCAAGTGTGACTCTTTCCTCGTGTAAATGCTGTGTTCTCCATCCATTCTGGACAGGAGGGAACTTCCCCCAAACTTCATGACTGACATATCATTTTCAGTTCAACATGATATTGCCTTGGGAGTGCTGATGTGATTGAACTTGCTCAGTTATCATTTTGCATAGCCAGTCCAAAAGATTTTCCTCTCTCTCTCTCTCTCTCGCTCTCTCTCTCAGGACAGTCATCTTGCAGGGAGAACAGTCATCTAGCAGGGAGGACAGTCATCTAGCAGGGAGGACAGTCATCTAGCAGGGAGGACAGTCATCTAGCAGGGAGGACAGTCATCTAGCAGGGAGGACAGTCATCTTGCAGGGAGGACAGTCATCTAGCAGGGAGGACAGTCATCTAGCAGGGAGGACAGTCATCTAGCAGGGAGGACAGTCATCTAGCAGGGAGGACAGTCATCTAGCAGGGAGGACAGTCATCTAGCAGGGAGGACAGTCATCTTGCAGGGAGGACAGTCATCTTGCAGGGAGGACAGTCATCTTGCAGGGAGGACAGTCATGTAGTAGGGAGGACAGTCATCTAGCAGGGAGGACAGTCATCTAGTAGGGAGGACAGTCATCTTGCAGGGAGGACAGTCATCTAGCAGGGAGGACAGTCATCTAGCAGGGAGGACAGTCATCTAGCAGGGAGGACAGTCATCTAGCAGGGAGGACAGTCATCTAGCAGGGAGGACAGTCATCTAGCAGGGAGGACAGTCATCTAGTAGGGAGGACAGTCATCTAGTAGGGAGGACAGTCATCTAGCAGGGAGGACAGTCATCTAGCAGGGAGGACAGTCATCTAGCAGGGAGGACAGTCATCTAGCAAGGAGGACAGTCATTTAGCTAGGGTGTGTTTAGGGGCACGTCCCAATTGGCACCCTAAATAGTGCACTACTTTTTGACCAGGGCCCATAGGTTAGTGCACTATATAGGGAATAGGGTGCCATGGCAGTGTTTTATAAAGTTGACTGAGTTGTTCCATTGGACAGTTTCTAAAAGCCACTACTCTGTTCCCCTGGATGGGGCTGTCTGCTGTACATGTCTGGTCCCGCTATGGAAACGGGACCAAACCTGCAATCATCATCACTGAAAGAAAGAAAAGAGTGTTTGACATTTTTCTTTTGACACAAACACAACCAGATTCCACAGTAAGCTCTCAGTCTTCACGGGTACGCATTGTTCCTGACTTTGTTTCAAATGGATATCTTTATCCTGAACTTTCTTTATTTTTTTTTGCTCGTTTTGAATGCTGTTTTTATTGTGAGATCTCTGGTGGATCAGATTCCCACTGTAGGCTGTATTACGTAGGCCTATGGGGTTTAAACATGATCAGATCAGATCCCCACTGTAGGCTGTATTACGTAGGCCTATGGGGTTTACAAAAATGATCAGATCAGATCCCCACTGTAGGCTGTATTACGTAGGCCTATGGGGTTTAGAAATGATCAGATCAGATCCCCACTGTAGGCTGTATTACGTAGGCCTATGGGGTTTACAAAAATGATCAGATCAGATCCCCACTGTAGGCTGTATTACGTAGGCCTATGGGGTTTAAAAAATGCCCCCCTTTTGGCCGACGTATCAAAATGCTTTGGGAATATGTCGTTTGGAGAGCGGTTGAACATTGGGAATATGTTGTTTGGAGAGCGGTTGAACATTGGGAATGTGTCGTTTGGAGAGCGGTTGAACATTGGGAATATGTCGTTTGGAGAGCGGTTGAACATTGGGAATGTGTTGTTTGGAGAGCGGTTGAACATTGGGAATGTGTCGTTTGGAGAGCGGTTGAACATTGGGAATGTGTCGTTTGGAGAGCGGTTGAACATTGGGAATGTGTCGTTTGGAGAGCGGTTGAACATTGGGAATGTGTTGTTTGGAGAGCGGTTGAACATTGGGAATGTGTTGTTTGGAGACAAATGAACATTGGGAATGTGCCCATCCCATTTGGAAGAAAACGGTTGAACATTGGGAATGTGATCCAGAGACATCAAACTTTAAGTTTTTATTTTCTCACAAATCAACACCATAATATATTGCCCATCCCATCTTGAAAGAAAACGTAGCCTGAAGTTGCACCAGGAAAAATTGTTGAAGTAATTGTATATTCAGATCCAAACCCCAACACCACAGGACAACAGGTCTACTCTGTTCAGATCTAAACCCCAACACCACAGGACAACAGGTCTACTCTGTTCTATGTTCTGATCCAAACCACAGGACAACAGGTCTACTCTGTTCAGATCTAAACCCCAACACCACAGGACAACAGGTCTACTCTGTTCAGATCTAAACCCCAACACCACAGGACAACAGGTCTACTCTGTTCTGATCCAAACCCCAACACCACAGGACAACAGGTCTACTCTGTTCTGATCTAAACCCCAACACCACAGGACAACAGGTCAGGATCAACACCACAGGACAACAGGTCTACTCTGTTCTGATCTAAACCCCAACACCACAGGACAACAACATCCAAACCCCAACACCACAGGACAACAGGTCTACTCTGTTCTGATCTAAACCCCAACACCACAGGACAACAGGTCTACTCTGTTCAGATCCAAACCCCAACACCACAGGACAACAGGTCTACTCTGTTCTATGTTCAGATCTAAACCCCAACACCACAGGACAACAGGATCCAAACCCCAACACCACAGGACAACAGGTCTACTCTGTTCAGATCCAAACCCCAACACCACAGGACAACAGGTCTACTCTGTTCTGATCCAAACCCCAACACCACAGGACAACAGGTCTACTCTGTTCAGATCTAAACCCCAACACCACAGGACAACAGGTCTACTCTGTTCAGATCTAAACCCCAACACCACAGGACAACAGGTTCTATGTTCTGATCCAAACCCCAACACCACAGGACAACAGGTCTACTCTGTTCAGATCTAAACCCCAACACCACAGGACAACAGGTCTACTCTAAACCCCAACACCACAGGACAACAGGTCTACTCTGTTCAGATCCAAACCCCAACACCACAGGACAACAGGTCTACTCTGTTCTGATCCAAACCCCAACACCACAGGACAACAGGTCTACTCTGTTCTGATCCAAAACACCACAGGACAACAGGTCTACTCTGTTCTGATCTAAACCCCAACACCACAGGACAACACGTCTACTCTGTTCTGATCCAAACCCCAACACCACAGGACAACAGGTCTACTCTGTTCTGATCTAAACCCCAACACCACAGGACAACAGGTCTACTCTGTTCAGATCCAAACCCCAACACCACAGGACAACAGGTCTACTCTGTTCAGATCTAAACCCCAACACCACAGGACAACAGGTCTAGTACTCTGTTCAGATCCAAACCCCAACACCACAGGACAACAGGTCTACTCTGTTCAGATCCAAACCCCAACACCACAGGACAACAGGTCTACTCTTTTCTGATCCAAACCCCAACACCACAGGACAACAGGTCTACTCTGTTCAGATCTAAACCCCAACACCACAGGACAACAGGTCTACTCTGTTCTATGTTCTGATCCAAACCCCAACACCACAGGACAACAGGTCTACTCTGTTCAGATCTAAACCCCAACACCACAGGACAACAGGTCTACTCTGTTCAGATCTAAACCCCCAACACCACAGGACAACAGGTCTACTCTGTTCAGATCCAAACCCCAACACCACAGGACAACAGGTCTACTCTGTTCAGATCTAAACCCCAACACCACAGGACAACAGGTCTACTCTGTTCAGATCTAAACCCCAACACCACAGGACAACAGGTCTACTCTGTTCTGATCCAAACCCCAACACCACAGGACAACAGGTCTACTCTGTTCTGATCTAAACCCCAACACCACAGGACAACAGGTCTACTCTGTTCAGATCCAAACCCCAACACCACAGGACAACAGGTCTACTCTGTTCTATGTTCAGATCTAAACCCCAACACCACAGGACAACAGGTCTACTCTGTTCAGATCTAAACCCCCAACACCACAGGACAACAGGTCTACTCTGTTCTATGTTCAGATCTAAACCCCAACACCACAGGACAACAGGTCTACTCTGTTCAGATCTAAACCCCAACACCACAGGACAACAGGTCTACTCTGTTCAGATCTAAACCCCCAACACCACAGGACAACAGGTCTACTCTGTTCTGATCTAAACCCCAACACCACAGGACAACAGGTCTACTCTGTTCAGATCTAAACCCCAACACCACAGGACAACAGGTCTACCACAGGACAACAGGTCTACTCTGTTCAGATCTAAACCCCAACACCACAGGACAACAGGTCTACTCTGTTCTATGTTCTGATCCAAACCACAGGACAACAGGTCTACTCTGTTCAGATCTAAACCCCCAACACCACAGGACAACAGGTCTACTCTGTTCAGATCTAAACCCCAACACCACAGGACAACAGGTCTACTCTGTTCTGATCTAAACCCCAACACCACAGGACAACAGGTATACTCTGTTCAGATCTAAACCCCAACACCACAGGACAACAGGTCTACTCTGTTCTGATCCAAACCCCAACACCACAGGACAACAGGTCTACTCTGTTCTGATCTAAACCCCCAACACCACAGGACAACAGGTCTACTCTGTTCTATGTTCTGATCCAAACCCCAACACCACAGGACAACAGGTCTACTCTGTTCAGATCTAAACCCCCAACACCACAGGACAACAGGTCTACTCTGTTCAGATCTAAACCCCAACACCACAGGACAACAGGTCTACTCTGTTCAGATCTAAACCCCCAACACCACAGGACAACAGGTCTACTCTGTTCAGATCCAAACCCCAACACCACAGGACAACAGGTCTACTCTGTTCAGATCTAAACCCCCAACACCACAGGACAACAGGTCTACTCTGTTCAGATCTAAACCCCCAACACCACAGGACAACAGGTCTACTCTGTTCAGATCCAAACCCCAACACCACAGGACAACAGGTCTACTCTGTTCAGATCTAAACCCCCAACACCACAGGACAACAGGTCTACTCTGTTCAGATCTAAACCCCAACACCACAGGACAACAGGTCTACTCTGTTCAGATCTAAACCCCAACACCACAGGACAACAGGTCTACTCTGTTCAGATCTAAACCCCCAACACCACAGGACAACAGGTCTACTCTGTTCAGATCTAAACCCCAACACCACAGGACAACAGGTCTACTCTGTTCTGATCTAAACCCCAACACCACAGGACAACAGGTCTACTCTGTTCTGATCCAACCCCCAACACCACAGGACAACAGGTCTACTCTGTTCAGATCCAAACCCCCAACACCACAGGACAACAGGTCTACTCTGTTCTGCATTCCTTTATGAAGTAAACACTCTCATGCTCAAGGTTTTTTACCAGTTACCTAACTAAGACAGAATCGATGGACAGGTGTGTGTGTGTGTATGCGGGTGTGCATGTGTGTGTTACCTAGTACCGAGCCTACGACAGAAGCTATGGACAGGTTGTGAAAATTTTCTCCACAGTGCCAGTCAGCCTCATATCAGGTGAGCAGGCGATCTGAGAGTTATTCTCTGTCCCAGATATACTGTCCCTATTCCCTACATACAATAGGGCTCTATAAGCCCTGGTCCAAACTACTAATACTGTCCCTATTCCCTACATACAGTAGGGCTCTATAGGCCCTGGTCCAAACTACTAATACTGTCCCTATTCCCTACATACAGTAGGGCTCTATAGGCCCTGGTCAAAACTACTAATACTGTCCCTATTCCCTACATACAGTAGGGCTCTATAGGCCCTGGTCCAAACTACTAATACTGTCCCTATTCCCTACATACAGTAGGGCTCTATAGGCCCTGGTCCAAACTACTAATACTGTCCCTATTCCCTACATACAGTAGGGCTCTATAGGCCCTGGTCCAAACTACTAATACTGTCCCTATTCCCTACATACAGTAGGGCTCTATAGGCCCTGGTCAAAACTACTACTACTGTCCCTATTCCCTACATACAGTAGGGCTCTATAGGCCCTGGTCCAAACTACTAATACTGTCCCTATTCCCTACATACAGTAGGGCTCTATAGGCCCTGGTCAAAACTACTACTACTGTCCCTATTCCCTACATACAGTAGGGCTCTATAGGCCCTGGTCCAAACTACTAATACTGTCCCTATTCCCTACATACAGTAGGGCTCTATAGGCCCTGGTCAAAACTACTACTACTGTCCCTATTCCCTACATACAGTAGGGCTCTATAGGCCCTGGTCAAAACTACTAATACTGTCCCTATTCCCTATATACAGTAGGGCTCTATAGGCCCTGGTCAAAACTAGTGATACTGTCCCTATTCCCTACATACAGTAGGGCTCTATAGGCCCTGGTCAAAACTACTAATACTGTCCCTATTCCCTACATACAGTAGGGCTCTATAGACCCTGGTCAAAACTACTAATACTGTCCCTATTCCCTACATACAGTAGGGCTCTATAGGCCCTGGTCCAAACTACTAATACTGTCCCTATTCCCTACATACAGTAGGGCTCTATAGGCCCTGGTCAAAACTACTAATACTGTCCCTATTCCCTACATACAGTAGGGCTCTATAGGCCCTGGTCAAAACTACTAATACTGTCCCTATTCCCTACATACAGTAGGGCTCTATAGGCCCTGGTCAAAACTACTAATACTGTCCCTATTCCCTACATACAGTAGGGCTCTATAGGCCCTGGTCAAAACTACTAATACTGTCCCTATTCCCTACATACAGTAGGGCTCTATAGGCCCTGGTCAAAACTACTGATACTGTCCCTATTCCCTACATACAGTAGGGCTCTATAGGCCCTGGTCAAAACTACTAATACTGTCCCTATTCCCTACATACAGTAGGGCTCTATAGGCCCTGGTCCAAACTACTACTACTGTCCCTATTCCCTACATACAGTAGGGCTCCATAGGCCCTGGTCAAAACAACTTCTACTGTCCCTATTCCCTACATACAGTAGGGCTCTATAGGCCCTGGTCCAAACTACTAATACTGTCCCTATTCCCTATATACAGTAGGGCTCTATAGGCCCTGGTCCAAACTACTACTACTGTCCCTATTCCCTATATACAGTAGGGCTCTATAGGCCCTGGTCCAAACTACTACTACTGTCCCTATTCCCTATATACAGTAGGGCTCTATAGGCCCTGGTCCAAACTACTAATACTGTCCCTATTCCCTACATACAGTAGGGCTCTATAGGCCCTGGTCCAAACTACTACTACTGTCCCTATTCCCTACATACAGTAGGGCTCTATAGGCCCTGGCCACAACTAGTGCAGGGAACAGGATGCCATTTGGGATATATTTCTGTTCATGAAAAGTAGTTGATCGTGGCGATTCAAGCATTCTCAGTCAGTGCTTACATTAGTCAAAGGAACTCTCTCTCAGTCAAATGGAGTCATTAAGAAAGTGATCAATAGATGTCTATAGGCATTAGTGTGTATAACAGGAGTGCTTTAGAAGCCCCGTCGTTCTGCCTCCAGAACGGTTCCATCCACTGTTGTCAACCGTCGCTTTTTTTTTTTTGAATAAATCCTGTGGTTTCAGGTTTAAGCATAATGAGTGTGTTTTGTTCAGAGGACTGTGAACTGCCCACTCTGATCATCACATGCGAATTCTGTAGCCGCTATGTAGAATTCTATAACATCTATGGGCTATTTATTTAGGACCTCACAATGAAAGGGAAATATTTTTTAGATTGAATCACCATGATATCATACTGAAAGGTGTATTTATCTATAACTTATTTTACAGGAAATGACAAGGACATTTGCTGAGAGAGCATTCTGTTGTAGGCAACCAACCCAACAGGCAGCGGGTTCGGAGGCGCTTACGTGGAGTCTTGGTTGAAAGAGGCGCAGCCAAGCCCCGTCAGCTCCGTCCCCGGCCCGGCTCCCGGTTCACCGGGTCCGCTAGGACCGTCAGCTCCCTCTCCCGTCTCCATCCCGATTCCCAGCGACCTCTTTCCCTCCCTCCGCCCTGGTCGGAGGCCTGGGATCGGCTTTGCCTCTTGGCACGATAGCGTCGGATTGAGGATCCAGCTGAGAAGAAATCTCGATCGCCTTTTTAACAATAAACCGATCTAATCATAGGCCTGAGTGTTTTGAACTCCTTATATCCGGTGTTTTTAGAATCCAACTCTGAGTTCCATAAATGTTCCTGTTTAGTACAGAAGAGATCAGACACTCTAGAGAAAGAAGAAGGGAAAAACCGAAGCAAAACAAGAACAGCTGACAGCTTGTTGCGTCACTCGGATTTCCCGTCCCAGTTGGCTGAAAGCGAAATTCAATGTTGTCGTCGGCTCGATTCTGATTGGTCAGGTGCATAGAGAATAATATAGAGGCCTGTAGTGGCCAAAAGTCTATTTTAGCATGGGCAGCGCCAGAGGGGAAGATGCGAAGCAAAAGGTTTTACTCCGCCCAAAATCTGTCCACGAAAATAAGCCCAACTTTGAAAAAAACGACTTCATATTGGAGTTGTGCCTGTTTTCCAGAGATAGATAGAAGACTCAGATAGAGGACTCATCGTGGGTATAACCCGTTTTAGCATGGACATTGCCATTGAGGGCTTCCACCACTTAAAGTAGTCAACTGGGTGGGGGTTCCTATGAGTTGGGAGCAATCAGCCAATGAAGAAGTGTAAATGACTACTTTAAAATGGAGATAGCCTCAATGGTGCTGCACATGCTGTCACAGATCCTATAATCAAATCACATTTTATTTGTCACATATTTCGTAAACAGCAGGTGTAACAGTGAAATGCTTCCTTATGGGCCCTTCCAAACAATGTAGAGAGAAAAATAATATAAAATAATGACATGAGGAATAAATATACAACGAGTAACGATAACTTGGTTATATACACAGGGTCGTGACATGGAAAAACCAGCTAACAAAGAGACTCCTCCCCCTCTCATCTTACCCGGGGCTGCCATCCGGTCGTGACGATGGAAAAACCAGTTAGATGTATATCATCCATGTCCTTGTTCAGCCACGACTCAGAAAACCAAACAATATTACAAGGTGTTGAAAGCGTTCCACAGGGATGCTGGCCCATGTTGACTCCAATGTTGGGTCCAAGTTGTCGGGTGGTAGGGTTGTAGGGTGGTGGACCATTCTTGATACACACAGGAAACTGTTGAGCGTGAAAAACCCAGCAGCGTTGCAGTTCTTGACACCCTCTGGATGGAATACATGTGAAATCCATGTCTCAATTGTCTCAAGGCTTAAAAATCCTCCTTTAACCAGGTCTCCTCCCCTTCATCTACACTGATTGAAGTGGATTTAACAAGTGACATCATCTTTCACCTGGATTCACCTGGTCAGCCTATGTCATGGACAGAGCAGGTGTTCTTAAATGTTTTGCATACTCAGTGCTTTCTCTATCATTATCTATGGTCAGGTAGAAAAAAAAAGGTTTGTCTTGATTGGCTCCTCTTGGGGAAAGGGAGGTCGGGTAACGCCCCTAGTTTAAATCTATGCAGTAGTAGCAGAGATACAGTATATAATGAGTTGTTGTCCCGGAGGCGGGAAGGCAGGTGACAAGCTATCTATCGATCTGCTTACTAAACCTATAGAAACACAGTGAATAACGCTGTGCTCTCCGTGGACAGACGTTGACCTGAGTAAACCCTCTGGCTCCGCCTCTTCCTCTCTAGTAGCTCTGCTGTGTTGTTATTCACGGAGGACTCAAACCAGTGGGCGGTGGTCACAGAGGGCGGTGGTCACAGAGGGCGGAGGTCCCAGTGGGCGGAGACAGACAAGGAAACGCTATTCATTTACAGTAGTAATAGCTGGCAAAACATTGACCTCTCCTTGACCTCTCCTTGACCTCTCCTTGATCTCTCCTTGACCTCTCCTTGATCTCTCCTTGACCTCTCCTTGACCTCTCCTTGATCTCTCCTTGATCTCTCCTTGACCTCTCCTTGATCTCTCCTTGATCTCTCCTTGACCTCTCCTTGAGCGACCCTCAAGCACCTGCAGCAGCCTTTTGCTTCCACATGTTACTTTGTATTTTGTATATTTATATTTACATTGAACTTTGTACCTTTATAACAGTTCTGGAGTGTAGATTCACTGTAGCCATACTGCCATAAACACAATACCTTGTTGAGGTGTAGCACTCAGCCAGGGATGGACGTTATGATGTATATAATAATATGTCTTAATACAATATTAGAAATATACACCAAAACGTACCACTCGGGTGTGAGTTCATTTATCACATAAGAACCACGGTACAATATGAAAACTCAGTCCACCAGAATCTGTAGAAAGCATGTTTATTTTACTTTAAAAAATATTGATTCATTGATTGAAACCCAGCACAAAGCAACATGATTTATTGTAAAACATCTTGAAGCTGCAGAAGTGTCTACTGTTCCAGTTGAAAATGAATACACATGATAACACATCTATCTGTGTAAAATACTGGGTAACTTGACAGTGATGTGACTCTGGGTTGGGGTCAATTCCATTTCAATTCCAGTCAATTCAGAAAGTACACTGAAATTCCAATTCTCTTCAATGCTTTTCAATGAGGAATAAAAAAAAATGAAATTGGAATTTGGTTTACTTTCCGAATTGACTGGAATTGAAATGGAATTGACCCCAACCCTGGTGTGACTAACTGCTTAATGTAGATGTTAATAACAACTGGTAGTGGTGAGTCCCATGGTCATCTGGAGTAATGCTGACCGCACAGATGGCAAGACACAGCCTATGGCTCTAGCATCCTCCATGAACTCAGTGCTGCCGGGAAAACAGAGAGAAGAAGAAAAACCGGTGAATAAATGTCATGTCAACAGAGTAGAACAGCCTGAGTTTTACCCATAAGGCTCTGCTCAACAGTAGTGCACTATGCTGTGTAATGATATGGGGGGAAAGGTTAGTGTTGGAACAAAGGCAAACACACTCTCCAGGATATACTTCCACACTCCGCCCCCTGGGGGCAGCACCAACAGGGTCTAGGTGCTGAGCTAAGCCTTGATAAGCACATCAGGTGCAGCCAATGAAGGTGATTGGCAGTCTGGGAGAGAGAGAGGAGGACAGAAGCCTCTCAGTCGGTTTTTATTTGTTTTTGTTGTGTTAGAAAACCTCTTTAGTTGGGCATATATATTTGTGGTGTGGTTTCTGTACACATTTACTTCACAGTTGGCACTATGTATTGGGGCAGGTAGCGTTCTCCTGGAATCCGCCAAACCCAGATTCATCCGTCGAACTGCCAAATGGTGAAGCGTGAATCATCAGTCCAGAGAACGTGTTTCCACTGCTCCAGAGACCAATGGCTGCAAGCTTTACACCACTCCAGCTGACACTTGGCATTACGCACAGTGATCTTAGGCTTGTGTGCGGCTGCTCAGCCATGGAAACCCATCTCTTCACCATGGAAACCCATCTCTTCACCATGGAAACCCATCTCTTCACCATGGAAACCCATCTCTTCACCATGGAAACCCATCTCGTGACCATGGAAACCCATCTCTTCACCATGGAAACCCATCTCGTGACCATGGAAACCCATCTCTTCACCATGGAAACCCATCTCGTGAAGCTCCCGACGAACAGCTCTTGTGTTGACGTTGCTTCCAGAGGTAGTTTGGAACTCGGTAGGGAGTGTTGCAACCGGGGACAGACGATTTTTACACACTACGTGTTTCAACACTCAGTGGTCCCGTTCTGTGAGCTTGTGTGGCCTACCACTTCACAGCTGAGCCGTTGTTGCTCCTAGACATTTCCACTTCACAATAACAGCACTTACAGTTGATCGGAGAAGCTCTAGCAGGTCAGAAATTTGACAAACTGACTTGTTGAAAAGGTGGCATCCTATTACGATGCCACGTTGAAAGTCACTGAGCTCTTCAGTAAGCCCATTCTACTGCCAATGTTTGTCTATGGAGATTGCATGGCGGTGTGCTCAATTATATACACCTGTCAGCAACAGGTGTGGCTGAAATAGCCAAATCTACTCATTTGACGGGGTGTCCACATCCTTTTGTATATGTGGTGTATGTAGGCAGTACCTTGAAGTCCCAGAGGACCATAGCTCCGTCCAGACCCACACTGCTGTACTTGTCCACGTGGGTCTTAGTTCCTGACACGATACACAGCTGACTGGAGGGAGACACAGGAGCAGAGAGATTCAGTATACTCTACAAGCATTTCGCTACATCCGCAATAACATCTGCTAAACACGTGTATGTGACACACACAACACACACACTCCCTCTCTCCTCACGTGATGCTGTTCTGGTGCAGGCAGCCCAGCTCGTTGCTCTCGTCGTCATCAGTAGCCTTCTTATCCAGATTGCGGAAGTGTTGCATGGCGGACATGCTGCCCCTAGAGGTCTGCTTGGGGATGTCCAGCTTCTTAACAAACTTCAGAGTGCCTGGGCCCTTATAGGAGAACTGAAACGGACAGCAGTCATGGCCCTGAAACAGAGGGTTTAGACATTAGGTATGCAAGGTATGTATGATAGGAACATAGAGGGTTTAGACATTAGGTATGTATGATAGGAACATAGAGGGTTTAGACATTAGGTATGCAGGGTATTTATGATAGGAACATAGAGGGTTTAGACATTAGGTATGTATGATAGGAACATAGAGGGTTTAGACATTAGGTATGCAGGGTATGTATGATAGGAGCATAGAAGGTTTAGACATTAGGTATGCAAGGTATGTATGATAGGAACATAGAGGGTTTAGACATTAGGTATGCAGGGTATGTATGATAGGAACATAGAAGGTTTAGGCATTAGGAACATAGAACATAGGAACATAGTATGCAGGGTATATATGATAGGAACATAGAAGGTTTAGGCATTAGGAACATAGAACATAGGACCATAGTATGCAGGGTATGTATGATATTGAGTCCCAAATGGAACCCTATTGCCTTTATATAATGCACTGCTTTTGACCAGGACCGATAGGAGCAAACTGTAGGATACCAGGCCACAAGGGATCCTGTAAAGCCTATATATAGGGGACAGTGTTCCATCTGGGGCAGTGTATCACTGAACTCAATGAACTCCCACAGGTGGAAGTGGTTCGGTGAACTGGGCTCACAAGTTGAGTAACCTTGCTATGGTTCTGGTCGGTCACAAATGAAGAGAGTGATGAGAGGTGTGTTTTCTTACCGCGGCAACCATCTCTGTGGGGCTCACATAGAGCACGCTCACTAGAGGGAGACGGTCCGTTGTCAGCTGAGTCACCCTGTCAATCGACACGAGGTCAGAGATCAAGAGTCATGGGGTCAATGACATGTTCCTCTCTTTGTGTGAATCTCTAAATGAAAGATTCCTCTCATCCCTTTCTCCTAGCCTCTTTCCTCAGAACATCAGAAGGAGACAAGGTTCCTTTTCAAGGATCTCCTCCAAGGCTCTAATGGCTTCCCTTTTCCATTTTCAGGAGAGGAGGCGAGAGGACGACAGTAGTGGAGGAAAAGACTGAGAAGCATCCTTTCTGTCAGTGATAGCTACTCACTCTTTCCCCCTTCACTCTTTCCCCCTTCACTCTTTCTCTCCTTCACTCTTTCCCCTTTCACTCTTCCCTCCTTCACTCTTTCTCCCCTTCCCCCTTCACTCTTTCTCCCCTTCACTCTTTCACCTCTTCCCCCTTCACTCTTTCTCCCCTTCACTCTTTCACCTCTTCCCCCTTCACTCTTTCTCCCCTTCACTCTTTCACCCCTTCCCCCTTCACTCTTTCCCCCTTCACTCTTTCACCCCTTCCTTCTTTCCCCTTTCACTCTTTCCCCTTCACTCTTTCTCCCCTTCCCCCTTCACTCTTTCTCCCTTCACTCTTTCACCTCTTCCCCTTCACTCTTTCTCCCCTTCACTCTTTCACCCCTTCCCCTTCACTCTTTCACCTCTTCCCCCTTCACTCTTTCTCCCCTTCACTCTTTCTCCCCTTCCCCCTTCACTCTTTCTCCCCTTCACTCTTTCTCCCCTTCCCCTTCACTCTTTCACCTCTTCCCCCTTCACTCTTTCTCCCCTTCACTCTTTCACCTCTTCCCCTTCACTCTTTCTCCCCTTCCTTTCACTTCCCCCTTTCACCCTCTTCCCCCTTCACTCTTTCTCCCCTTCACTCTTTCTCCCCTTCCCCCTTCACTCTTTCTCCCCTTCACTCTTTCTCCCCTCCCCCTTCACTCTTTCACCTCTTCCCCCTTCACTCTTTCTCCCCTTCACTCTTTCTCCCCTTCCCCCTTCACTCTTTCTCCCCTTCACTCTTTCACCTCTTCCCCCTTCACTTCACTTTCTCCCCTTCACTCTTTCACCTCTTCCCCCTTCACTCTTTCCCCCTTCACTCTTTCCCCCCCTTCACTCTTTCCTTCACTCCCTTCCTTCTTTCCCACTTCACTCTTTCCCCCTTCACTCTTTCACCCCTTCCCCCTTCACTCTTTCCCCCTTCACTCTTTCCCCCTTCACTCTTTCCCCTTCACTCTTTCTCCCCTTCACTCTTCCCCCTTCACTCTTTCACCTCTTCCCCCTTCACTCTTTCCCCCTTCACTCTTTCACCCTTCCTTCTTTTCCACTTCGCTCTTTCCCCCTTCACTCTTTCCCCTTCACTCTTTCCCCTTCACTCTTTCACCCCTTCACTCTTCCCCCCTTCACTCTTTCCCCCTTCACTCTTTCCCCTTCACTGTTTCACCCCTTCACTCTTTCCCCTTCACTCTTTCCCCCTTCACTCTTTCCCCCTTCACTCTTTCCCCCTTCACTCTTTCCCCTTCACTCTTTACTCTTTCACCCCTTCACTGTTTCCCCATTCACTCTTTCACCCCTTCACTCTTTCACCCCTTCACTGGTTCCCCTTCACCCTTTCTCCCTTCACTCTTTCACCCCTTCACCCTTTCCCCCTTCACTCTTTCCCCCTTCACTCACTCTTTCCCCCTTCACTCTTTCACCCCTTCACTCTTTCCCCTTTCACCCTTTCCCCCTTCACTCTTTCACACATTCACTGTTTCCCCCTTCACTCTTTCCCCCTTCACTCTTTCACCCCTTCACTCTTTCCCCTTCACTCTCTCACTCACTCTTTCACCCCTTCACTCTTTCACCCTTTCACCTTTCCCCCTTCACTCTTCCCCCTTCACTCTTTCACCCCTTCACTCTTTCACCCCTTCACTCTTTCCCCCTTCACTCTTTCACCCCTTCACTCTTTCACCCCTTCACTCTTTCACCCTTCACTCTTTCCCCCTTCACTCTTTCACTCTTTCCCCTTCACTCTTTCCCCCTTCACTCTTTCCCCCTTCACTCTTTCCCCCTTCACTCACTCACTCTTTCACCCCTTCACTCTTTCACCCTTTCACCCTTTCCCCCTTCACTCTTTCACTCTTCACTCTTTCCCCCTTCACTCTTTCACTTTCCCTCTTTCACCCTTCACCCTTTCACCCTTCGCTCTTTCACCCTTCCCCCTTCACTTTCACTCTTCACTCTTTCCCCCTTCACTCTTTCACACCTTCCCCCCTTCACTCTTTCACCCCTTCACTCTTTCCCCCTTCACTCTTTCACCACCTTCACCCTTTCACTCTTTCCCCCTTCACTCTTTCCCCCTTCACTCTTTCACCCCTCCCCCTTCACTCTTTCACCCCTTCACTCTTTCACTTTTCACTGTTTCCCCCTTCACTCTTTCCCCCTTCGCTCTTTCCCCCTTCGCTCTTTCCCCCTTCACTCTTTCCACCCTTCACTCTTTCCACCCTTCACTCTTTCACCCCTTCACTCTTTCACTCACTCTTTCCCCTGGGTGGCGTCTTCCACACTGATGCTGCTGTTGTGAGCGACCCCCCCCTTCAGGGGTCTCCGCTGGGGGAGAAGGAGACACTGTGTACCCAACCTCCACAGTCCTTGGTCTCCAGCAGCATCTCCCCAAATGGCATCTTAGCCCCCAAGCTGTCGGGCCTGGCTTGTCCTCCCTTGATGTAGGCAGAGAAGATCCTGCATGAAGAGTATTTGGGAATTGTCATGTTTGTATCACTATGAGTCGATCCGGCTTGCACAGCGTTACTTTAATACCTGATTATTTTGTATCCCAAAGAGAGAGTATTTTTAAATGTTGTTACAGTATAAACAGACTGTATATACATTGGTATAAAACCATTAAACCACCATATTATGACTCACACCTAGAAAAAAGGGTTCCGAAAGGGTTCTTCCCTGTAGCAGAACCATTTTTGGTTCCACTTGACAACTTTTGGGATCCATGTAGAATTTTCTGTGAAAAGGGATCTACATGGAACCCTAAAGGCTTTTCCAAACGGTTCTCCTATGGGGACAGTTAAAGAGTTATCCTATGGGGACAGTTAAAGAGTTCTCCTATGGGGACAGTTAAAGAGTTATCCTATGGGGACAGTTAAACGGTTCTCCTATGGGGACAGTTAAAGAGTTATCCTATGGGGACAGTTAAACGGTTCTCCTATGGGGACAGTTAAAGATTTCTCCTATGGGGACAGTTAAACGGTTCTCCTATGGGGACAGTTAAAGAGTTATCCTATGGGGACAGTTAAAGAGTTCTCCTATGGGGACAGTTAAAGAGTTATCCTATGGGGACAGTTAAACGGTTCTCCTATGGGGACAGTTAAAGAGTTCTCCTATGGGGACAGTTAAAGAGTTATCCTATGGGGACAGTTAAAGAGTTCTCCTATGGGGACAGTTAAAGAGTTCTCCTATGGGGACAGTTAAACGGTTCTCCTATGGGGACAGTTAAAGAGTTATCCTATGGGGACAGTTAAAGAGTTCTCCTATGGGGACAGTTAAAGAGTTCTCCTATGGGGACAGTTAAACGGTTCTCCTATGGGGACAGTTAAAGAGTTCTCCTATGGGGACAGTTAAAGAGTTCTCCTATGGGGACAGTTAAAGAGTTCTCCTATGGGGACAGTTAAACGGTTCTCCTATGGGGACAGTTAAAGAGTTATCCTATGGGGACAGTTAAAGAGTTCTCCTATGGGGACAGTTAAAGAGTTCTCCTATGGGGACAGTTAAACGGTTCTCCTATGGGGACAGTTAAAGAGTTCTCCTATGGGGACAGTTAAAGAGTTCTCCTATGGGGACAGTTAAAGAGTTATCCTATGGGGACAGTTAAACGGTTCTCCTATGGGGACAGTTAAAGAGTTCTCCTATGGGGACAGTTAAACGGTTCTCCTATGGGGACAGTTAAAGAGTTCTCCTATGGGGACAGTTAAACGGTTCTCCTATGGGGACAGTTAAAGAGTTCTCCTATGGGGACAGTTAAAGAGTTCTCCTATGGGGACAGTTAAAGAGTTCTCCTATGGGGACAGTTAAACGGTTCTCCTATGGGGACAGTTAAAGAGTTATCCTATGGGGACAGTTAAAGAGTTCTCCTATGGGGACAGTTAAAGAGTTCTCCTATGGGGACAGTTAAACGGTTCTCCTATGGGGACAGTTAAACGGTTCTCCTATGGGGACAGTTAAACGGTTCTCCTATGGGGACAGTTAAACGGTTCTCCTATGGGGACAGTTAAAGAGTTATCCTATGGGGACAGTTAAACGGTTCTCCTATGGGGACAGTTAAACGGTTCTCCTATGGGGACAGTTAAAGAGTTCTCCTATGGGGACAGTTAAAGAGTTCTCCTATGGGGACAGTTAAACGGTTCTCCTATGGGGACAGTTAAAGAGTTCTCCTATGGGGACAGTTAAAGAGTTCTCCTATGGGGACAGTTAAAGAGTTCTCCTATGGGGACAGTTAAAGAGTTCTCCTATGGGGACAGTTAAACGGTTCTCCTATGGGGACAGCCCGAATCACCCTTTTAGGTTCTAGATAGCACCTTTTTCTTTCTAAGATTGCATGGTAACAGAAACCTGTTGTGAGAAAACACAAAACAATGACAAAATTGTTTGCGAAATGACATCAGATTCAATTCAACGGTGGTGCAGGGTTTATCAAGCAGAAGTGCTGTACAGATGTAATTACATTGTCATAGTTTTGTAACAGCTCCTTGACCAAGCATTAGAAAATAAATAATCTGACCCGATAATTACCTAGCTAAAGGTTGAATAAATAAGAATCAGCAAAGCAATAGCATCAACAGCATTACAGACAGTTACTATCTGTTGGTTCTGACCTGCAGTGGAACCTTAGAGACAGTTACTATCTGTTGGTTCTGACCTGCAGTGGAACCTTAGAGACAGTTACTATCTGTTGGTTCTGACCTGCAGTGGAAGCCTTAGAGACAGTTACTATCTGTTGGTTCTAACCTGCAGTGGAAGCCTTACAGACAGTTACTGTTGGTTCTGACCTGCAGTGGAAGCCTTAGAGACAGTTACTATCTGTTGGTTCTGACCTGCAGTGGAAGCCTTAGAGACAGTTACTATCTGTTGGTTCTGACCTGCAGTGGAACCTTAGAGACAGTTACTGTTGGTTCTAACCTGCAGTGGAAGCCTTAGAGACAGTTACTATCTGTTGGTTCTAACCTGCAGTGGAAGCCTTACAGACAGTTACTGTTGGTTCTAACCTGCAGTGGAAGCCTTAGAGACAGTTACTATCTGTTGGTTCTAACCTGCAGTGGAAGCCTTAGAGACAGTTACTATCTGTTGGTTCTAATCTGCAGTGGAAGCCTTAGAGACAGTTACTATCTGTTGGTTCTGACCTGCAGTGGAGGCCTTAGAGACAGTTACTATCTGTTGGTTCTGACCTGCAGTGGAAGCCTTAGAGACAGTTACTATCTGTTGGTTCTGACCTGCAGTGGAAGCCTTACAAATCAAATCAAATCAAATCAAACCAAATCAAATTTATTTATATAGCCCTTCGTACATCAGCTGATATCTCAAAGTGCTGTACAGAAACCCAGCCTAAAACCCCAAACAGCAAACAATGCAGGTGTAAAAGCACGGTGGCTAGGAAAAACTCCCTAGAAAGGCCAAAACCTAGGAAGAAACCTAGAGAGGAACCGGGCTATGTGGGGTGGCCAGTCCTCTTCTGGCTGTGCCGGGTAGAGATTATAACAGAACATGACCAAGATGTTCAAATGTTCATAAATGACCAGCATGGTCAAATAATAATAAGGCAGAACAGTTGAAACTGGAGCAGCAGCACAGTCAGATGGACTGGGGACACGGTCCTAGGGCTCAGGTTCTGTTGGTTCTGACCTGCAGTGGAAGCCTTAGAGACAGTTACTGTTGGTTCTGACCTGCAGTGGAAGCCTTAGAGACAGTTACTATCTGTTGGTTCTAACCTGCAGTGGAAGCCTTAGAGACAGTTACTGTTGGTTCTGACCTGCAGTGGAAGCCTTAGAGACAGTTACTGTTGGTTCTGACCTGCAGTGGAAGCCTTAGAGACAGTTACTATCTGTTGGTTCTAACCTGCAGTGGAAGCCTTAGAGACAGTTACTGTTGGTTCTGACCTGCAGTGGAAGCCTTAGAGACAGTTACTGTTGGTTCTGACCTGCAGTGGAAGCCTTAGAGACAGTTACTGTTGGTTCTAACCTGCAGTGGAACCTTAGAGACAGTTACTGTTGGTTCTAATCTGCAGTGGAAGCCTTAGAGACAGTTACTATCTGTTGGTTCTGACCTGCAGTGGAAGCCTTAGAGACAGTTACTATCTGTTGGTTCTAACCTGCAGTGGAAGCCTTAGAGACAGTTACTATCTGTTGGTTCTAACCTGCAGTGGAAGCCTTAGAGACAGTTACTATCTGTTGGTTCTGACCTGCAGTGGAAGTCAGAGGATCCTGCAGCCAACAGGATGTTGTTGGGGTGCCAGTCCAGACACATCACCGTGGACCGGATGCTCTTCTTTATGTGCTTACTGAGCCACCTGCAGGGGCCAGAGGTCACAGAGGTCTCAAAGGTCAAAGGTTGCAATAGATTCATACTGGAAAAATCTCAAGACACTACTGAGCCATAACAGGGTCAGAGGGGAAGGGAAAGGTCACAGTAGATTCTTGCTGGGAATATCTCAAATGGTGCCTCACTTCCAGCCTATAGTGTACTACTGTAGTAACAGTCACAATAACAGTATTAGTAAGAGGTTACAGTGAGAGTGAGTGAGTGAGTGAGTGAGTGAGTGAGTGAGTGAGTGAGTGAGTGAGTGAGTGAGTGAGTGAGTGAGTGAGTGAGTGAGTGACCGACCGTCCGACTGACTGAACGTGTTCCGTGTCTCTCACCAGTCGTTCTCCTTCTCGAAGTAGCAGACAGAGATGAGGCGAGCTCCGCTACCCAGGGCAAACTTATTCTCCAGAGGGGACCACTTGACAAAAGTAGCAGCCCGGTTGATCCTCACCAACACCAGAGTGGGCTTCCACACCTTGTCCTTCAGGGTCCACACGTACGCATTACGGTCCGATGCACACGTCACAATGCGGTTCGAATCCGGAGCCCAGTCGATGCCTGGAAGGTTTTTAGGAGATGGAGACAATGAAGAGAATGATGCAGTTGGAATCCCATAATGCCTTGTGATGCAACATGTTCAGACTAGCACCGTGTGTGTGTGTGTGTGTGTGTGTGTGTGTGTGTGTGTGTGTGTGTGTGTGTGTGTGTGTGTGTGTGTGTGTGTGTGTGTGTGTGTGTGTGTGTGTGTGTGTGTGTGTGTGTGTGTGTGTGTGTGTGTGTGTGTGTGTGTGTGTGTGTTCAGTGGGTACCTGTGATTCGTCCACTGTGCTCAGTCAGCTCGTGGATCTTGGCCCACTCGTTCCCCTTCTTCTCATAGATGATCACCACACTGCTGTTGGGGCTGACAGCAATCTCTGGAGATAGACATCATTACGTCACTACAATATCTTGATTAACAACAACTAATACACAGCAATATCTGGAGAGAGGTTAGACATCTTTACATCACTACAATATCTTGATTAACAACAACTAATACACAGCAATATCTGGAGAGAGGAGAGACATCTTTACATCACTACAATATCTTGATTAACAACAACTAATACACAGCAATATCTGGAGAGAGGAGAGGCATCTCTGTATCTCTACATCATCTTGATTAACATGTAACGACTGTGTAATGGATAGAAACATGCTGATTGCTGATTGACAGTTGTACACACACACACACACACACGCAAGTGCACACACACACACACACGCAAGTGCACACACACACACACACACACACACACACACACACACACACACACACACACACACACACACACACACACACACACACACACACACACACACACACACACACACACAGAGACACACACACACACACACACACACACACACACACACACACACACACACACACACACACACACACACACACACACACACACACACACACACACACACACACACACACGCAAGCGCACACAGACACACACAACATTGCATATTATGTGGAGGAGAGATGTCTATAATGCATTGACGCATCATATCGGACACGTACAGAAACACACAGTACATTGTATATGTTTACACAGCTAATTCTCCAGTAATGTAATGTAATGGTGAACCAACACTGACAGTGTTCAGATCAACACTGGGCCAGTGTGTATAAGTGTCCACGCTTTTCAGTGTTAAAGGAAATTAGCACTTTTAGTGTTATGCAACACCTCACATTTAACACCAGGAAGTGTATATAGTTTTCACCAATGGTGTTTGCAATGACACCTCATAGTATTTTTTTTAAACAATTACACTAATTAGGCCTAGGGTAGTAGGGTAGGTAACTTTCCCCAAACTCCCATTTTTTAACCCTGTTGAAGGATTTCAGATTTTTTTTTTATTTCCTCCCATTTCCAGGAATCTTCCAACTGCGATTTCAGGAAAATCTGGAAATTATGGCAAGATTTTTGACCAGAATTTAGCAACCCTTACCTGCACGTCATATCAGAACCCAAACAGAATAACTGCCTGGGTTAGCGGTGTTGCAAGGAGAGTCTTTAACATTTACAAAGGGAACAACCTTTTAACTAACGGGTACAAATCTAATTAACTGATTTGATTCGTTTTGAAAAATGTTTTGTTTGTTTGTTTGTTATTTGTCTTTGAGTAGCATAATATGAATCAATCAATCAGTGTACAAGCAAAAACAAAAGTATCAAAAAAACAATCATTAAGAAAAAATCTACCTGTAGTAGAGCATGCTGGGAAATATGATAATAATGGCCGTGGTTTTGATGGGAACGTTATACTCTCCACAGAGTAAAACCAGAGAGGAAGAGGCAAAGCGAGAGATTTCACTCTCACCCAAATCTGTCCACGTGGGAATACAGCGTTATTCAATGAGTTTCTGTGGGCTTAATGAGCAGACTGATAAGCAGACTTCCTGCCTTCCCACCTTTGGGACAATGGCTCCTATTGTTAGCCTCTAGTCATTGTATAAGGATCTCTGGTAAAAACTGACACAATCACACTCACAGTCAACACTGGTTATTAACTGGGGTTGTCTACACTAATAGAGGTAATTTAACACCTGAACACTAGAAATATTACACTGAAAAACAGCTACATTACATTACCCTCTTTCCACTGGGATTCTCTGCCTCTAACCCTATTACAGTGGCTGTGTCATGTTTGTCATTTATTATCATGTCTTGTCCCTGTGCTCCCCATTCTGTTCGTTTCCCTCTGCTGGTCTTATTGGGTTCTTTCCCTCTTTCTATCCCTCTCTCTCCCCCTCCCCCTCTCACTCTCTCGCTCTCTCTTCTCTCTATCGTTCCGTTCCTGCTCCCAGCTGTTCCTATTCCCCTAATCATCATTTAGTCTTCCCACACCTGTTCCCGATCCTTTCCCCTGATTAGAGTCCCTATTTATTCCTTTGTGTTCCGTTCCTGTCCCGTCGGTTCCTTGTTTAGTATTCACCATGCTGTGATTGCGTATCGCCCTGTCCTGTCGTGTTTTTGCTGTGATTGTGTATCGCCCTGTCCTGTCGTGTTTTTTGCCTTCATCAGATGCTGCGTGTGAGCAGGTGTCTCTGTCAACTACGGCCTGCGCCTACCCGAAGCGACCTGCAGTCTGTGGCCGCTTCTCTTGTTATTTCCCTCTACAGACTAGAGGATTTCTGTTATTCCCTGTTTGGACTTGAATAAACTCTGTTTCTGTTAAGTCGCTTTTGGGTCCTCTATCACCGGCATGACAGAAGGAACCGACCAAGGAATGGACCCAGCGACTTCAGACGCTCGTTACACTGCCGTCGAGATCCAAGGAGCCATGCTCGGCAGACACGAGCAGGAATTGTCTGCTGCTCGCCATGCCGTGGAGAACCTGGCCGCTCAGGTTTCCGACCTCTCTGGACAGTTCCAGAGTCTACGTCTCGTGCCACCTGTTACTTCCTGGCCTGCCGAGCCTCCAGAACCTAGGGTTAATAACCCACCTTGCTACTCCGGGCAGCCCACTGAGTGCCGCTCCTTTCTCACGCAGTGTGAGATTGTGTTCTCTCTCCAACCCAACACATACTCTAGAGAGAGAGCTCGGGTTGCTTACGTCATTTCACTCCTTACTGGCCGGGCTCGAGAATGGGGCACAGCTATCTGGGAGGCAAGGGCTGATTGCTCTAACAAGTTCCAGAACTTTAAAGAGGAGATGATTCGGGTTTTTTGACCGTTCAGTTTTTGGTAGGGAGGCTTCTAGGGCCCTGGCTTCCTTATGCCAAGGTGAACGGTCCATAACGGATTATTCTATTGAGTTTCGCACTCTTGCTGCCTCTAGTGAGTGGAACGAGCCGGCGCTGCTCGCTCGTTTTCTGGAGGGACTCCACGCAGTGGTTAAGGATGAGATTCTCTCCCGGGAGGTTCCTTCAGATGTGGACTCTTTGATTGCTCTCGCCATCCACATAGAACGACGGGTAGATCTTCGTCACCGGGCTCGTGGAAGAGAGCTCGCATCAACGGTGTTTCCCTGCTCCGCATCGCAACCATCTCCCTCCTCTGGCTTTGAGACTGAGCCCATGCAGCTGGGAGGGATTCGCATCTCGACTAAGGAGAGGGAACGGAGGATCACCAACCGCCTGTGCCTCTATTGCGGAGTTGCTGGACATTTTGTTAATTCATGTCCAGTAAGAGGCCAGAGCCCATCAGTAAGCGGAGGGCTACTGGTGAGCGCTACTACTCAGGTCTCTTCATCTAGATCTTGTACTACTATGTCGGTCCATCTACGCTGGACCGGTTCGGGTGCTACATGCAGTGCCTTGATTGACTCTGGGGCTGAGGGTTGTTTCATGGACGAAGCATGGGTTCGGAAACATAACATTCCTTTCAGACCGTTAGACAAGCCTACGCCCATGTTTGCCTTAGATGGTAGTCATCTTCCCAGTATCAAATTTGAGACACTACCTTTAACTCTCACAGTATCTGGTAACCACAGTGAGACTATTTCTTTTTGATTTTCCGTTCACCGTTTACACCTGTTGTTTTGGGTCATCCCTGGCTAGTATGTCATAATCCTTCTATTAATTGGTCTAGTAATTCTTTCCTATCCTGGAACGTTTCTTGTCATGTGAAGTGTTTAATGTCTGCCATCCCTCCCGTTTCTTCTGTCCCTACTTCTCAGGAGGAACCTGGCGATTTGACAGGAGTGCCGGAGGAATATCATGATCTGCGCACGGTCTTCAGTCGGTCCCGAGCCAACTCCCTTCCTCCTCACCGGTCGTATGATTGTAGTATTGATCTCCTTCCGGGGACCACTCCTCCTCGAGGTAGACTATACTCTCTGTCGGCTCCCGAACGTAAGGCTCTCGAGGATTATTTGTCTGTGTCTCTTGACGCCGGTACCATAGTGCCTTCTTCTTCTCCGGCCGGGGCGGGGTTCTTTTTTGTTAAGAAGAAGGACGGTACTCTGCGCCCCTGCGTGGATTATCGAGGGCTGAATGACATAACGGTTAAGAATCGTTATCCGCTTCCCCTTATGTCATCAGCCTTCGAGATTCTGCAGGGAGCCAGGTGCTTTACTAAGTTGGACCTTCGTAACGCTTACCATCTCGTGCGCATCAGAGAGGGGGACGAGTGGAAAACGGCGTTTAACACTCCGTTAGGGCATTTTGAGTACCGGGTTCTGCCGTTCGGTCTCGCCAATGCGCCAGCTGTTTTTCAGGCATTAGTTAATGATGTTCTGAGAGACATGCTGAACATCTTTGTTTTTGTCTATCTTGACGATATCCTGATTTTTTTCTCCGTCACTCGAGATTCATGTTCAGCACGTTCGACGTGTTCTACAGCGCCTTTTAGAGAATTGTCTCTACGTAAAGGCTGAGAAGTGCTCTTTTCATGTCTCCTCCGTTACTTTTCTCGGTTCCGTTATTTCCGCTGAAGGCATTCAGATGGATTCCGCTAAGGTCCAAGCTGTCAGTGATTGGCCCGTTCCAAGGTCACGTGTCGAGTTGCAGCGCTTTTTAGGTTTCGCTAATTTCTATCGGCGTTTCATTCGTAATTTCGGTCAAGTTGCTGCTCCTCTCACAGCTCTTACTTCTGTCAAGACGTGTTTTAAGTGGTCCGGTTCCGCCCAGGGAGCTTTTGATCTTCTAAAAGAACGTTTTACGTCCGCTCCTATCCTCGTTACTCCTGACGTCACTAGACAATTCATTGTCGAGGTTGACGCTTCAGAGGTAGGCGTGGGAGCCATTCTATCCCAGCGCTTCCAGTCTGACGATAAGGTTCATCCTTGCGCTTATTTTTCTCATCGCCTGTCGCCATCTGAGCGCAACTATGATGTGGGTAACCGTGAACTGCTCGCCATCCGCTTAGCCCTAGGCGAATGGCGACAGTGGTTGGAGGGGGCGACCGTTCCTTTTGTCGTTTGGACAGACCATAAGAACCTTGAGTACATCCGTTCTGCCAAACGACTTAATGCCCGTCAAGCTCGTTGGGCGTTGTTTTTCGCTCGTTTCGAGTTTGTGATTTCTTACCGTCCGGGTAGCAAGAACACCAAGCCTGATGCCTTATCCCGTCTGTTTAGTTCTTCTGTGGCTTCTACTGATCCCGAGGGGATTCTTCCTTATGGGCGTGTTGTCGGGTTAACAGTCTGGGGAATTGAAAGACAGGTTAAGCAAGCACTCACGCACACTGCGTCGCCGCGCGCTTGTCCTAGTAACCTCCTTTTCGTTCCTGTTTCCACTCGTCTGGCTGTTCTTCAGTGGGCTCACTCTGCCAAGTTAGCTGGTCATCCCGGTGTTCGAGGCACTCTTGCGTCTATTCGCCAGCGCTTTTGGTGGCCGACTCAGGAGCGTGACACGCGCCGTTTCGTGGCTGCTTGTTCGGACTGCGCGCAGACTAAGTCGGGTAACTCTCCTCCTGCCGGTCGTCTCAGACCGCTCCCCATTCCTTCTCGACCATGGTCTCACATCGCCTTAGGCTTCACTACCGGTCTGCCTTTGTCTGCGGGGAAGACTGTGAGAGCCGCCAATAAACGCAGGATTAAGAGTCCAAGGTATTGTTGCGGCCAGAGAGTGTGGCTTTCCACTCGCAACCTTCCTCTTACGACAGCTTCTCGTAAGTTGACTCCGCGGTTCATTGGTCCGTTCCGTGTCTCCCAGGTCGTCAATCCTGTCGCTGTGCGACTGCTTCTTCCGCGACATCTTCGTCGCGTCCATCCTGTCTTCCATGTCTCCTGTGTTAAGCCCTTTCTTCGCACCCCGTTCGTCTTCCCTCCCCCCCCTCCCGTCCTTGTCGAGAGCGCACCTATTTACAAGGTACATAAGATCATGGACATGCGTTCTCGGGGACGGGGTCACCAATACTTAGTGGATTGGGAGGGTTACGGTCCTGAGGAGAGGAGTTGGGTTCCGTCTCGGGACGTGCTGGACCGTTCACTCATCGATGATTTCCTCCGTTGCCGCCAGGATTCCTCCTCGAGTGCGCCAGGAGGCGCTCGGTGAGTGGGGGTACTGTCATGTTTGTCATTTATTATCATGTCTTGTCCCTGTGCTCCCCATTCTGTTCGTTTCCCTCTGCTGGTCTTATTGGGTTCTTTCCCTCTTTCTATCCCTCTCTCTCCCCCCCCCCTCTCACTCTCTCGCTCTCTCTTCTCTCTATCGTTCCGTTCCTGCTCCCAGCTGTTCCTATTCCCCTAATCATCATTTAGTCTTCCCACACGTGTTCCCGATCCTTTCCCCTGATTAGAGTCCCTATTTATTCCTTTGTGTTCCGTTCCTGTCCCGTCGGTTCCTTGTTTAGTATTCACCATGCTGTGATTGCGTATCGCCCTGTCCTGTCGTGTTTTTGCTGTGATTGTGTATCGCCCTGTCCTGTCGTGTTTTTTGCCTTCATCAGATGCTGCGTGTGAGCAGGTGTCTCTGTCAACTACGGCCTGCGCCTACCCGAAGCGACCTGCAGTCTGTGGCCGCTTCTCTTGTTATTTCCCTCTACAGACTAGAGGATTTCTGTTATTCCCTGTTTGGACTTGAATAAACTCTGTTTCTGTTAAGTCGCTTTTGGGTCCTCTATCACCGGCATGACAGGCTGAGTCACTGGCTTATTGGGGCTCTCTCATACCGTCCCTGGGAGGGGTGCGTCACCTGAGTGGGTTGAGTCCCCCCCCCCCCCCTTGGGTTGTGTCGTGGTGGAGATCTATGTGGGCTATACTTAGCCTTGTCTCAGGATGGTAAGTTGGTGGTTGAAGATATCCCTCTAGTGGTGTGGGGGCTGTGCTTTGGCAAAGTGGGTGGGGTTATATCCTTCCTGTTTGGCCCTGTCCGGGGGTGTCCTCGGATGGGGCCACAGTGTCTCCTGACCCCTCCTGTCTCAGCCTCCAGTATTTATGCTGCAGTAGGTTATGTGTCGGGGGGCTAGGGTCAGTTTGTTATATCTGGAGTACCTCTCCTGTCCTATTCGGTGTCCTGTGTGAATTTAAGTGTGCTCTCTCTAATTCTCTCTTTCTCTCTTTCTTTCTCTCTCTCGGAGGACCTGAGCCCTAGGACCATGCCTCAGGACTAACTGACATGATGACTCCTTGCTGTCCCCAGTCCACTTGGCCGTGCTGCTGCTCCAGTTTCAACTGTTCTGCCTTATTATTATTGGACCATGCTGGTCATTTATGAACATTTGAACATCTTTACCATGTTCTGTTATAATCTCCACCCGGCACAGCCAGAAGAGGACTGGCCACCCCACATAGCCTGGTTCCTCTCTAGGTTTCTTCCAAGGTTTTGGCCTTTCTAGGGAATTTTTCCTAGCCACCGTGCTTCTACACCTGCATTGCTTGCTGTTTGGGGTTTTAGGCTGGGTTTCTGTACAGCACTTTGAGATATCAGCTGATGTACGAAGGGCTATATAAATAAATTTGATTTGATTTGATTAGGTAACACTGGCCAATTTACTGTGTAGCAATGGCATTTTGTTAACCTTGTCCTCAGGCTCTATTGTTACTGCATATAGACGTTGGAGAGAGGGAGATCCGGCTTGGGACCAGATTAGCATGTTTACCTACAAATTTTTCTCTACGTCAAAGATAACTTGTTTAATGTAGAGATACTGTAGATAAATCACAATGTTCATGTTCCATCTTTGTACTTTAACAGAATACTAAAAGGGTAGAGTTAGACGAGTAAAGGAGACGAAGAAGAAGAGTGAAGTCAGATGTGTCCCAAATGGCACCCTATTCCCTACATAATGCTCTTTGGGTCCTGGTACAAAGTAGTGCACTATATAGGGAATAGGGTACCATTTGGGCCCACACTACAGTATGGAGCTCCTTACATCTCTGCTAACATTTCCTCTGTTGATAATCACATTCCCCAGATCTTCAGACATTTTTAATGGACAGCAATTAGAGGAGGAAGAGGAAGTGCATCTGCAGACAGCAAACAACACGAGGGGTTTGCGTCTCAACGGGCTCCCTATTCGCTACATAGTGCACTACGTATGACTAGAACCCTATGGGCCCTGGTCAAAAGGTAGTGCACTGTATAGGGAATTTGGGACGCTTCCGAGGAGCCAGCAGGCCAGCTAATGGAGGAATAGACCGGGAGAAAGAGAGGTGTGCGTGCGTGCGTGCGTGCGTGTGTGTGTTGAAATGCGGGCAGACTGGTTTAAGTATTACTGCAGGACTACTTACGTGTCCTGTCCTTATTCCAGGCATGACAGGACAGAGGCTCCAACCCAAAGCTGTACAGAGACATGCTTCAACAAGGGGTCCACAGGGTTCTGGAATGTGGCTGGGAACGGAATGTCTTCTTCTTGTCAGGGATTGGTTGGAACTCTACTGTAGTAAAACCAGGAAGGGAGGGTTAAAAGTGAGAAAGATTGGGTTAGATAAAGTTAGATTGTAGGCCGAGGCTATACTCTAGGAGGCAAAGTTGCCCCCAAGCAACTCAACCCCAAGTGTATTTCAGAAACTGGTTGAATGTCTGAATTGTTTTGCCCGTAAATATTAAGGTAAATTAGGTAAATATTAAGGTAAATTAGGTAAATATTAAGGTAAATTAGGTAAATATTAAGTTGAGCGTTGACTTTTGTTGAGTTGAGCAAGGAAACTAACTGTGGACGTTGGTCGTCAGTGTTGGCACATACTTTGTAAACACAAAATGGCTACATTTCATCTTTACATGGTTGTTGTTGCCTGCTAGCTGTGTTGACATAGTGGGAAAAACCATTTCATTCAGATACAGTCAACCCTACAGTTTATATATGTTTTGTATAGGTAGAGATTTGTATCTTCTTTCCACTTGGTGAGAGACACTCAGAAGACCAGAAGGACTTTCTGATTGATCCTATATGCACAACAACATTAGACTGGTTCCATTGCAGACCCTTAATGTCCTGCTCTATGCCTCTCATACTGTCACTCCTACATTCTTGATGCCCTTGATACGTGGCATTACAAGACCTTTCTGCAATGCCTCCCGGTCCCAGTATCTGACAAGGAACTGAACTGAGAGTGCTTTCTTATCACACTTAATTAGCATAGAGATCAAACACACACAGACACAGATACACACACAGACACAGATACAGACACAGACACAGATACACACACAGACACAGATACACACACAGACACAGATACAGACACAGACACAGATACACACACAGACACAGATACACACAAAGTGATACACACACAGACACAGATACAGACACAGATACACACACAGACACAGATACAGACACAGACACACACTCAAACAGGAAAGACCACGCCATAGAAAACCATAAGAAACCCCAAATGCAACTAAGAAACAAGGGAATGTCAACCAAAACCAGTCTCTCCCTCCTACCTCTCCTTCCTCCAGTGGACAGGAACGATAAGATGATGTGTGTGTGGTTGTAGCAGGGTTGTATTCGCGGACTCTGGGCAGTCTACACGAACGAAGCAGTGCAGCGCAGGACTGGAGAGGACACAAGAAGAGGAAGTAGAGCGAGATTGAGAGACACACAGAGAGAGAAGGAGGAGTGACGAGGGTGTGTCTGCGTATTCAGCTATTGCGCAAGCACCTGGGACAAAGGTTGGTGGAGGATGAAGATAACATGCAGACTGTCAGGTGACTTTCCCTCAAAAGTACACCTGTAGTAGTCAGGTGACCTCCCTCAACAGTACACCTGTAGTAGTCAGGTGACCTCCCTCAACAATACACCTGTAGTAGTCAGGTGACCTCCCTCAACAGTACACCTGTAGTAGTCAGGTTGCTCCCTCAACAGTACACCTGTAGTAGTCAGGTGACCTCCCTCAACAGTACACCTGTAGTAGTCAGGTGACCTCCCTCAACAGTACACCTGTAGTAGTCAGGTTGCTCCCTCAACAGTACACCTGTAGTAGTCAGGTTGCTCCCTCAACAGTACACCTGTAGTAGTCAGGTGACCTCCCTCAACAGTACACCTGTAGTAGTCAGGTGACCTCCCTCAACAGTACACCTGTAGTAGTCAGGTGACCTCCCTCAACAGTACACCTGTAGTAGTCAGGTGACCTCCCTCAACAGTACACCTGTAGTAGTCAGGTTGCTCCCTCAACAGTACACCTGTAGTAGTCAGGTTGCTCCTCAACAGTACACCTGTAGTAGTCAGGTTGCTCCCTCAACAGTACACCTGTAGTAGTCAGGTGATCTCCCTCAACAGTACACCTGTAGTAGTCAGGTGACCTCCCTCAACAATACACCTGTAGTAGTCAGGTGATCTCCCTCAACAATACACCTGTAGTAGTCAGTAACAATACACCTGTAGTAGTCAGGTGACCTCCCTCAACAATCAGGTCAGGTGACCTCCCTCAACAGTACACCTGTAGTAGTCAGGTTGCTCCCTCAACAGTACACCTGTAGTAGTCAGGTTGCTCCCTCAACAGTACACCTGTAGTAGTCAGGTGACCTCCCTCAACAGTACACCTGTAGTAGCTCTCCCTCAACAGTACACCTGTAGTAGTCAGGTTGCTCCCTCAACAGTACACCTGTAGTAGTCAGGTGACCTCCCTCAACAGTACACCTGTAGTAGTCAGGTGACCTCCCTCAACAGTACACCTGTAGTAGTCAGGTTGCTCCCTCAACAGTACACCTGTAGTAGTCAGGTTGCTCCCTCAACAGTACACCTGTAGTAGTCAGGTTGCTCCTCAACAGTACACCTGTAGTAGTCAGGTGACAACAGGTAGTAGTCAGGTGACCTCCCTCAACAGTACACCTGTAGTAGTCAGGTGACCTCCCTCAACAGTACACCTGTAGTAGTCAGGTGACCTCCCTCAACAGTACACCTGTAGTAGTCAGGTTGCTCCCTCAACAGTACACCTGTAGTAGTCAGGTTGCTCCCTCAACAGTACACCTGTAGTAGTCAGGTTGCTCCCTCAACAGTACACCTGTAGTAGTCAGGTGATCTCCCTCAACAGTACACCTGTAGTAGTCAGGTGACCTCCCTCAACAATACACCTGTAGTAGTCAGGTGATCTCCCTCAACAATACACCTGTAGTAGTCAGGTGATCTCCCTCAACAATACACCTGTAGTAGTCAGGTGACCTCCCTCAACAATACACCTGTAGTAGTCAGGTGACCTCCCTCAACAATACACCTGCAGTAGTCAGGTTGCTCCCTCAACAGTACACCTGTAGTAGTCAGGTGATCTCCCTCAACAGTACACCTGTAGTAGTCAGGTGATCTCCCTCAACAGTACACCTGTAGTAGTCAGGTTGCTCCCTCAACAGTACACCTGTAGTAGTCAGGTGACCTCCTCAACAGTACACCTGTAGTAGTCAGGTGACCTCCCTCAACAGTACACCTGTAGTAGTCAGGTTGCTCCCTCAACAGTACACCTGTAGTAGTCAGGTTGCTCCCTCAACAGTACACCTGTAGTAGTCAGGTTGCTCCCTCAACAGTACACCTGTAGTAGTCAGGTGACCTCCCTCAACAGTACACCTGTAGTAGTCAGGTGACCTCCCTCAACAGTACACCTGTAGTAGTCAGGTGACCTCCCTCAACAGTACACCTGTAGTAGTCAGGTGACCTCCCTCAACAGTACACCTGTAGTAGTCAGGTTGCTCCCTCAACAGTACACCTGTAGTAGTCAGGTTGCTCCCTCAACAGTACACCTGTAGTAGTCAGGTTGCTCCCTCAACAGTACACCTGTAGTAGTCAGGTGATCTCCCTCAACAGTACACCTGTAGTAGTCAGGTGACCTCCCTCAACAATACACCTGTAGTAGTCAGGTGACTCCCTCAACAATACACCTGTCAACTCCCTCAACAATACACCTGTAGTAGTCAGGTGACCTCCCTCAACAATACACCTGTAGTAGTCAGGTGACCTCCCTCAACAGTACACCTGTAGTAGTCAGGTTGCTCCCTCAACAGTACACCTGTAGTAGTCAGGTTGCTCCCTCAACAGTACACCTGTAGTAGTCAGGTTGCTCCCTCAACAGTACACCTGTAGTAGTCGGGTTGCTCCCTCAACAGTACACCTGTAGTAGTCAGGTGATCTCCCTCAACAGTACACCTGTAGTAGTCAGGTGACCTCCTCAACAGTACACCTGTAGTAGTCAGCTCCTCAACAGTGACCTGTAGTAGTCAGGTTGCTCCCAACAGTACACCTGTAGTAGTCAGGTGACCTCCCTCAACAGTACACCTGTAGTAGTCAGGTGACCTCCCTCAACAGTACACCTGTAGTAGTCACTCCCTCAACTGCAGTAGTCAGGTTGACTCCCTCAACAGTCACCTGCACAATACACCTGTAGTAGTCAGGTGATCTCCTCAACAGTACACCTGTAGTAGTCAGGTGACCTCCCTCAACAGTACACCTGTAGTAGTCAGGTTGCTCCCTCAACAGTACACCTGTAGTAGTCAGGTTGCTCCCTCAACAGTACACCTGTAGTAGTCAGGTGACCTCCCTCAACAGTACACCTGTAGTAGTCAGGTGACCTCCTCAACAGTACACCTGTAGTAGTCAGGTTGCTCCTCAACAGTACACCTGTAGTAGTCAGGTTGCTCCCTCAACAGTACACCTGTAGTAGTCAGGTTGCTCCCTCACAGTACACCTGTAGTAGTCAGGTGACCTCCCTCAGGTGAGTCAGGTTGCTCCCTCAACAGTACACCTGTAGTAGTCAGGTGACCTCCCTCAACAGTACACCTGTAGTAGTCAGGTTGCTCCTCAACAGTACACCTGTAGTAGTCAGGTTGCTCCTCAACAGTACACCTGTAGTAGTCAGGTTGCTCCCTCAACAGTACACCTGTAGTAGTCAGGTGAGTCTTGTTCCCTCAACAGTACACCTGTAGTAGTCAGGTGATCTCCCTCAACAGTACACCTGTAGTAGTCAGGTGACCTCCCTCAACAATACACCTGTAGTAGTCAGGTGATCTCCCTCAACAGTACACCTGTAGTAGTCAGGTTGCTCCCTCAACAGTACACCTGTAGTAGTCAGGTTGCTCCCTCAACAGTACACCTGTAGTAGTCAGGTGATCTCCCTCAACAGTACACCTGTAGTAGTCAGGTGACCTCCCTCAACAATACACCTGTAGTAGTCAGGTGTTCTCCCTCAACAGTACACCTGTAGTAGTCAGGTGACCTCCCTCAACAATACACCTGTAGTAGTCAGGTTGCTCCCTCAACAGTACACCTGTAGTAGTCAGGTGACCTCCCTCAACAATACACCTGTAGTAGTCAGGTGACCTCCTCAACAGTACACCTGTAGTAGTCAGGTGACCTCCCTCAACAATACACCTGTAGTAGTCCGGTGACCTCCCTCAACAGTACACCTGTAGTAGTCAGGTGATCTCCTCAACAGTACACCTGTAGTAGTCAGGTGACCTCCCTCAACAATACACCTGTAGTAGTCAGGTGACCTCCCTCAACAGTACACCTGTAGTAGTCAGGTGACCTCCTCAACAGTACACCTGTAGTAGTCAGGTGACCTCCTCAACAGTACACCTGTAGTAGTCAGGTGACCTCCCTCAACAGTACACCTGTAGTAGTCAGGTGACCTCCCTCAACAGTACACCTGTAGTAGTCAGGTGACCTCCCTCAACAGTACACCTGTAGTAGTCAGGTTGCAACAGTACACCTGTAGTAGTCAGGTGACCTCCCTCAACAGTACACCTGTAGTAGTCAGGTTGCTCCTCAACAGTACACCTGTAGTAGTCAGGTTGCTCCCTCAACAGTACACCTGTAGTAGTCAGGTTGCTCCCTCAACAGTACACCTGTAGTAGTCAGGTTGCTCCCTCAACAGTACACCTGTAGTAGTCAGGTTGTTCCCTCAACAGTACACCTGTAGTAGTCAGGTGACCTCCTCAACAGTACACCTGTAGTAGTCAGGTGACCTCCTCAACAGTACACCTGTAGTAGTCAGGTTGCTCCCTCAACAGTACACCTGTAGTAGTCAGGTGACCTCCCTCAACAGTACACCTGTAGTAGTCAGGTGACCTCCCTCAACAGTACACCTGTAGTAGTCAGGTTGCTCCCTCAACAGTACACCTGTAGTAGTCAGGTGACCTCCCTCAACAGTACACCTGTAGTAGTCAGGTGATCTCCTCAACAGTACACCTGTAGTAGTCAGGTTGCTCCCTCAACAGTACACCTGTAGTAGTCAGGTGACCTCCCTCAACAGTACACCTGTAGTAGTCAGGTGACCTCCCTCAACAGTACACCTGTAGTAGTCAGGTTGCTCCCTCAACAGTACACCTGTAGTAGTCAGGTGACCTCCCTCAACAGTACACCTGTAGTAGTCAGGTGACCTCCCTCAACAGTACACCTGTAGTAGTCAGGTGACCTCCCTCAACAGTACACCTGTAGTAGTAAAGGTTGCTCCCTCAACAGTACACCTGTAGTAGTCAGGTTGCTCCCTCAACATTACACCTGTAGTAGTCAGGTTGCTCCCTCAACAGTACACCTGTAGTAGTCAGGTGACCTCCTCAACAGTACACCTGTAGTAGTCAGGTGACTCCCTCAACAGTACACCTGTAGTAGTCAGGTGACCTCCCTCAACAGTACACCTGTAGTAGTAGGTTGCTCCCTCAACAGTACACCTGTAGTAGTCAGGTTGCTCCCTCAACAGTACACCTGTAGTAGTCAACATTACACCTGTGACAGGTGACCTCCCTCAACAGTACACCTGTAGTAGTCAGGTTGCTCCTCAACAGTACACCTGTAGTAGTCAGGTGACCTCCCTCAACAGTACACCTGTAGTAGTCAGGTGACCTCCCTCAACAGTACACCTGTAGTAGTCAGGTTGCTCCCTCAACAGTACACCTGTAGTAGTCAGGTGACCTCCCTCAACAGTACACCTGTAGTAGTCAGGTGACCTCCCTCAACAGTACACCTGTAGTAGTCAGGTTGCTCCCTCAACAGTACACCTGTAGCAGTCAGGTGACCTCCCTCAACAGTACACCTGTAGTAGTCAGGTTGCTCCCTCAACAGTACACCTGTAGTAGTCAGGTGACCTCCCTCAACAGTACACCTGTAGTAGTCAGGTTGCTCCCTCAACAGTACACCTGTAGTAGTCAGGTTGCTCCTCAGTAGTCAGGTTGCTCCCTCAACAGTACACCTGTAGTAGTCAGGTTGCTCCCTCAACAGTACACCTGTAGTAGTCAGGTGACCTCCCTCAACAGTACACCTGTAGTAGTCAGGTGACCTCCCTCAACAGTACACCTGTAGTAGTCAGGTGACCTCCCTCAACAGTACACCTGTAGTAGTCAGGTGACCTCCCTCAACAGTACACCTGTAGTAGTTTGATGACTTTCCCTCAACAGTACACCTGTAGTAGTTTGATGACTTTCCCTCAACAGGACACCTGTAGTAGTTTGACTGAGACTTTCCCTCAACAGTACACCTGTAGTAGTTTGACTGAGACTTTCCCTCAACAGGACACCTGTAGTAGTTTGATGACTTTCCCTCAACAGGACACCTGTAGTAGTTTGATGACTTTCCCTCAACAGGACACCTGTAGTAGTTTGATGACTTTCCCTCAACAGGACACATGTAGTAGTTTGATGACGTTCCCTCAACAGGACACCTGTAGTAGTCAGGTGACCTCCCTCAACAGTACACCTGTAGTAGTTTGATGACTTTCCCTCAACAGTACACCTGTAGTAGTTTGATGACTTTCCCTCAACAGGACACCTGTAGTAGTTTGACTGAGACTTTCCCTCAACAGTACACCTGTAGTAGTTTGACTGAGACTTTTCCTCAACAGGACACCTGTAGTAGTTTGACTGAGACTTTCCCTCAACAGGACACCTGTAGTAGTTTGATGACTTTCCCTCAACAGGACACCTGTAGTAGTTTGATGAGACTTTCCCTCAACAGGACACCTGTAGTAGTTTGACTGAGACTTTCCCTCAACAGTACACCTGTAGTAGTTTGACTGAGACTTTTCCTCAACAGGACACCTGTAGTAGTTTGACTGAGACTTTCCCTCAACAGTACACCTGTAGTAGTTTGACTGAGACTTTCCCTCAACAGGACACCTGTAGTAGTTTGATGACTTTCCCTCAACAGGACACCTGTAGTAGTTTGACTGAGACTTTCCCTCGACAGTACACCTGTAGTAGTTTGACTGAGACTTTTCCTCAACAGGACACCTGTAGTAGTTTGACTGAGACTTTCCCTCAACAGGACACCTGTAGTAGTTTGATGACTTTCCCTCAACAGGACACCTGTAGTAGTTTGACTGAGACTTTCCCTCAACAGGACACCTGTAGTAGTTTGACTGAGACTTTCCCTCAACAGGACACCTGTAGTAGTTTGACTGAGACTTTCCCTCGACAGTACACCTGTAGTAGTTTGACTGAGACTTTCCCTCAACAGGACACCTGTAGTAGTTTGACTGAGACGTTCCCTCAACAGGACACCTGTAGTAGTTTGATTGAACAAGGGACATGTTGACACCTGTTTTCTGGTTTAAATCTATCACAAATGTTGTAAATCTTTAGTGAGCATAATGTTTGGAGATCAGACGCATTAGGTTATTTATGAAAGCATGCATGAAGAAATCATATTTATTCGGTTTATTCTGATACTGAATACGTTTTTTATCCATTGAGATTACAGCAATAATTCTACCTATAATGGTAAGCCAATATAAAAACTCAACATCTCAAGGGACAAGAGAGACAAGTCTATTTGAATATTCTTGCTGCCCCTACAAATGTTGTATTTTTTAAATTTTTTTAATCTAACAATTGATATGCAGTAAACAAAATACTGTTATCAAAACACTCACTTTCTGTGAAGTGTTGGCAGAACAAAAAAAGGCCTTGCCCTTTAAGGTGACGTATGTACCAGAACGAGGCAGCGATTGGTCCAAACCTGATTCCGGTTGAGGGCAGCCGTCCAACTCAGGACTGAGGGGGAAAAACAGGGACGAAGAACTGTCAGTTTCCCGAAAAAAAAAGACAGCATTTCAATCAGGTTTGGTAAGCGGTTTGTCTTCATTTTGTTCTAAATAATCTCGATGTATGTGTTGGAGCGCTGCAGGTATGAGGATATTGCTTGATTATAACCTGTATCTCACCGTTTGTTATGATAACGCAAGTTGGCTGACGTTACTAGCAACATGCCTTGGTTTCCAAGATGGCTGTTTTTATGAAAATACCTCTGCGGGCCTTTTAGCTAACGTTAATCGTTTCCGAATTTCTCAGAATATTAAGTCCCTGTGCTTTCCAAACAGTTATTAAAAATGAAATGCATTATTTCTGAATATTAAGCAAGGGTCCGCTGCGAGCTACAGGATGAATGGTTGCCTGCACTCGAAAGACTCAGCTAACTACCATTAGCTAGCTAACTTTGGTGTTTATTGTGACAGTAGTTTTGTCTTATGGTGGAAGTTACTAAGTCGTTGGGTGTCTTGCCAACACTCACCAGTTTACATTATCTATGGAGGTAGTTGACTCAAGCTTAGTTTGTTTGCCCTTGTAAGATATGTGATCAATTTCATTTTGATAATTGACAAAGACCTATAAATTAATCAATTTGGGAATCATGGACATCTCCAAGTTGAAATATCTTAATATTTAGTCGATGTTTAAGTCTCATTTTCAGTATACAGTAGGGTACACACACCATAACTCAGGTTGTGAAAAATTCCTTTGCACCCTGGTGTCACATGCCTGTCTGCTGCTGTCATGGTTTTGTAGCTTTCACACTCTCTCCTACTAACGTTAGCAATATAAGGAGAGTTGGCGAATGTGGTGAACTAAACTGCACCTGGCCGTGCTGCTGCTCTAGTGTTCACCGGACGTGCTACCTGTCCCAGACACGCTACCTGTCCCAGACACGCTACCTGTCCCAGACACGCTACCTGTCCCAGACACGCTACCTGTCCCAGACACGCTACCTGTCCCAGACACGCTACCTGTCCCAGACACGCTACCTGTCCCAGACACGCTACCTGTCCCAGACACGCTACCTGTCCCAGACACGCTACCTGTCCCAGACACGCTGTTTTCAACTCTCTAGAGACAGCAGGAGCTGTAGAGATACTCTTAATGATCGGCTATGAAAAGCCAACTGACATTTACACCTGAGGTGCTGACTTGTTGCACCCGCGACAACTACTGTGATTATTATTTGACCATGCTGGTCATTTGTGAACATTTGAACATCTTGGCCATGTTCTGTTATAATCTTCACCCGGCACAGCCAGAAGAGGACTGGCCACCCCTCATAGCCTGGTTCTAATATATGTTTCTTCCTAGGTTTGGACCTTTTCTAGGGAGTTTTTGGGAGCTGTTTGGGGTTTTAGGCGGGGTTTCTGTACAGCACTTTGAGATATCAGCTGATGTAAGAAGGGCTTTATAAATACATTTGATTCTGATTGCCACATAATGCATTGCATTATTGAATGCGAGTGAGTTTAGTCCGTTGGTTCAGCGGTGTGGTCCACGACTATCCTGAGATTTTGAGTTGCTATGATACAATGGAGCTTTGTGTCAAGTCTTTCTCTTTCACTCTGTGGAAAATAAATAAATATGGGTTGTATTGACAATGGTGTTTGTTCTTCACTGGTTGCCCTTTTCTTGTGGCAACAGGTCACAAATCTTGCTACTGTGGTATTTCACCCAATAGATATGGGAGTTTAGCCATCCTCACTCTCCCCTCTCTTACTCTCTCTCTCAAAACGCCCACTCTTGCTCTAAACCAATCATGTTTTGTCCTCTCTACCCACTTTTCACCCACTTGTTAAGTTTCTCTCCCTCCTTCACTCTGTTTATTATTATGCTCTCTTTTTATCTCTACACCCTCACGTTCTCTTCTCCTCACTGTCCTCTGTTTCTACTTCTCTATCAAACACTACCCCCTTTCTCCTGCTACACCAGCTTTTCTCTCTCCCTCCCTCTCTGTTTATAAAACACTACCCCCTCTCTCCTGCTACACCAGCTTTTCTCTCTCCCTCCCTCTCTGTTTATAAAACACTACCCCCTTTCTCCTGCTACACCAGCTTTTCTCTCTCCCTCCCTCTCTGTTTATAAAACACTACCCCCTCTCTCCTGCTACACCTGCTTTTCTCTCTGTTTATAAAACACTAGCCCCTCTCTCCTGCTACACCAGCTTTTCTCTCTCTCTCTGTTTATAAAACACTACCCCCTCTCTCCTGCTACACCAGCTTTTCTCTCTCTCTCTGTTTATAAAACACTACCCCCTCTCTCCTGCTACACCTGCTTTTCTCTCTTCCTCTCTCTCTGTTTATAAAACACTACCCCCTCTCTCCTGCTACACCTGCTTTTCTCTCTCCCTCTCTCTCTGTTTATAAAACACTACCCCCTTTCTCCTGCTACACCTGCTTTTCTCTCTCTCTCTGTTTATAAACCACTACCCCCTCTCTCCTGCTACACCTGCTTTTCTCTCTGTTTATAAAACACTAGCCCCTCTCTCCTGCTACACCTGCTTTTCTCTCTCTCTCTGTTTATAAAACACTACCCCCTCTCTCCTGCTACACCTGCTTTTCTCTCTCTCTCTGTTTATAAAACACTACCCCTCTCTCGTGCTACACCTGCTTTTCTCTCTCTCTCTGTTTATAAAACACTACCCCTCTCTCCTGCTACACCTGATTTTCTCTCTCTCTCTGTTTATAAAACACTACCCCTCTCTCCTGCTACACCTGCTTTTCTCTCTCTCTCTCTGTTTATAAAACACTACCCCCTCTCCTGCTACACCTGCTTCTCTCTCTCCTCTCTGTTTATAAAACACTACCCCCTCTCTCCTGCTACACCTGCTTTTCTCTCTCTCTCTGTTTATAAAACACTACCCCTCTCTCCTGCTACACCTGCTTTTCTCTCTCTCTCTGTTTATAAAACACTACCCCCTCTCTCCTGCTGCACCTGCTTTTCTCTCTCTCTCTGTTTATAAAACACTACCCCCTCTCCTGCTACACCTGCTTCTCTCTCTCCCTCTCTGTTTATAAAACACTACCCCCTCTCTTCTGCTACACCTGCTTCTCTCTCTCCTCTCTGTTTATAAAACACTACCCCCTCTCTCCTGCTACACCTGCTTTTCTCTCTCTCTCTGTTTATAAAACACTACCCCCTCTCTCCTGCTACACCTGCTTTTCTCTCTCTCCTCTCTGTTTATAAAACACTACCCCCTCTCTCCTGCTACACCTGTCTCCCTGTGTTTATGTGTTTTGCTCTGTTTTTATCTCTGTCTGTTTATGTGTCCCCAGGTCAACAGGTTGTGAGTCTGATGGCATCTGGCATAAAACAGTACCCCCTCTCTCCTCTGACCTGTCTCTCTGTCTGTTTATAGAAACATAACATCCAACAGCTGTTGAAGGACTGCATCTCTCCTGCTATGTCTCCCTGTACCTCTCTGTGTTTTATCTCTGTCTGACCCATGGCCCCCTCAGAGGTTGTGAGTGTGAGAAGGTGAGTCTGAGGAGGGCGGGAGTCTGATGTGTGTGAGCTGATATTTGTAAACAAAGACAAGTAACATCTCAAAGCTGTTGAAGGAAAGTCCAAACTATTCTGCTCCCATGGTATACAGTAATACAACCATTATATTCTACTCAGTTCCCACTGGAGAAGGGTATACAGTAATAGAGCTCTCATGTCTGTGTTCCCTGACTAGAAGTAATACAGTAATAGAGCCATCTCAAAGTGGACAGAAAAGTCCAAACCACTAGAAGGCTATACAGTAATACAACTCTATTATATTCTACTCTCTGTGTCCCCACTAGAAGGGTATACAGTAATAGAGCTCTACTCTCTGTGTTCCCACTAGAAGGCTATACAGTAATAGAGCTCTACTCTCTGTGTTCCCACTAGAAGGCTATACAGTAATAGAGCTCTACTCTCTGTGTCCCCACTAGAAGGCTATACAGTAATAGAGCTCTACTCTACTCTGTTCTCTACTAAGCAGGTAAATACTGATATATTCTATACTGTTCTACAACTACACTGCATTGGGAAAGGATTCCGATCTCATTGTTACATTACAGCCTCATTCTAATATGGATTACATATCAATCTACACACACTTCCCCGTAATGACCAAAACAGGTCTTTACATTTATTTATTTTTTGCAAATGTATAATAAACAGAAACCTTATTTTTTATTTAACCTTTATTTAACCAGGCAAGTCAGTTAAGAACAAATTCTTATTTACAATGACTGCCTAGGAACAGTCAGCTCGGGGGTTTGAACTTGCAATCTCCCGGTTACTAGTCCAACACTCTAACCACTAGGCTACCCTGCCACCTCTACACTCTAACCACTAGGCTACCCTGCCACCTCTACACTCTAACCACTAGGCTACCCTGCCACCTCTACACTCTAACCACTAGGCTACCCTGCCACCTCTACACTCTAACCACTAGGCTACCCTGCCACCTCTACACTCTAACCACTAGGCTACCCTGCCACCTCTACACTCTAACCACTAGGCTACCCTGCCACCTCTACACTCTAACCACTAGGCTACCCTGCCACCTCTACACTCTAACCACTAGGCTACCCTGCCACCTCTACACTCTAACCACTAGGCTACCCTGCCACCTCTACACTCTAACCACTAGGCTACCCTGCAGCCCCATTTACATAAGTATTCAGACCCTTTACTATGAGACTTTAAATTGAGCTCCGGTGCATCCCGTTTCCATTGATCATCCTTGAGATGTTTCTACAACTTGATTGGAGTAAATGTAGTTAAATTTAAATTGATTGGACATGATTTAGAAAGGCGCACACCTGTCAATATAAAGTCCCACAGTGGACAGCGCATGTCAGAGCAAAAACCAAGTCATGAGTTTGAAGTAATTGTCCATAGAGCTCAGAGACAGGATTGTGTCGAGGCACAAAAGGTACCAAAACATGTCTGCCGCATTGAAGGTCCCCAAGGACACAGTGGCCTCCATCATTATTAAATGGAAGAAGTTTGGAACCACCAAGACTCTTCCTAGAGATGGCCGCCTGGCCAAAAGGAGCAATCTGGGGGGAAGGGCCTTGGTCGGGGAGGTGACCTAGAACCCAATGATCACTCTGACAGAGCTCCAGAGTTCCTCTGTGGAGATGGTTGTCCTTCTAGAAGGTTCTCCCATCTCTGCAGCACTCTACCAATCAGGCCTTTATGGTAAAGTGGCCAGATGGAAGCCACTCCTCAGTGAAAGGCACATGACAGCCCGCTTGGAATTTGCCAAAAGGCTCCTAAAGGACTTGAGAAACAAGATTCTCTGGTCTGATGAAACCAAGATTGAACTCTTTCGCCTGAATGCCAAGTGTCACGTCTGGAGGAAACCTTGTTTACTTTGTCTACATACTCATCTCATATGTATATACTGTACTCGATACCATCTACTGTATGCTGCTCTGTACCATCAGTCATTCATATATCCTTATGTACATATTATTTATCCCCTTACACTGTGTATAAGACAGTCGTTTTGGAATTGTTAGTTAGATTACTCGTTGGTTATCACTGCATTGTCGGAACTAGAAGCACAAGCATTTCGCTACACTCGCATTAACATCTGCTAACCATGTGTATGTGACAAATACAATTTTATTTGATACGGTGAAGCATGGTGGTGGCAGCATCATGCTGTGGGGATGTTTTTCGGCTGCAGTGACTGGGAGACTAGTCAGGATCGAGGGGAAAGCTGACCGGAGCAAAGTACAGAGATCCTTGATGAAAACCTGCTCCAGAGCGCTTAGGACCTCAGACTGAGGCAAAGGTTCACCTTCTAACAGGACAACGACCCTAAGCACATAGCTAAGACAACGCAGGAGTGTCTTCGGGACAAGTCTCTGAGTGTCCTTGAGTGGCCCAGTCAGAGCCAAGACTTGAACACGGTTTAACATCTCTGGAGAGACCTGAAGATGAGCTGTGCAGCGACACTTCCCATCCAACCTGACAGAGCTTGAGAGGATCTGCAGAGTCATGGAGTCTGAATACTTTCTGAATGCACTGTATCAGGGCTTTACACTGGCCTTTTTTTACAAGGAGCCTAAGTTGGAAAGATGTTGGTGCGCAAACACAAGGACATTTAGGAGCACACTGAACCATTTGGGAGGTAATAAGAGTTCTAGAATCCTTCATTGTGTGCAGGTGCTCCTAAATAAGGGAGGGAGAGATGCTGCTCTTGTTTTTCACAAATGTGGAGCTTTACGTCTGTAGCTTGTTGTTGGCCAATCAGAAGTCATCAAAGAGCCAATAGACTATGGTCATAGAGCCTCGCTCTGTGTGAGGCAAAAGATAGGAGATATTTACTCAACGGAAGACTGAATTAAAATGACAGAATTAGAAGTGAAAGGTGGGCTACAACGACCAGGAGCCAACAGGCAGGCTGCTACTTCATATTCTGAATGGAGTTGTTGTTGTTTGTAAATGTAGGATGAGAAAGGTCACGCAGCCTCAGTTAGCCTAGCTAGCTAAACTAGCTTCTCCCGGGTTTGACGCAGTCGACGGGGTACAATATAATCCTAGTCGATGATAAATTAACCAGCTATGGCAAACAATTGGTCTACTATAGCTCAGGTCAGCTTGGTTTTTATGCTGTCTCTCGTTCCTCCCACCCCCCGGCTAATAAAGAAGCATTTTAAAAAATTGATTTAACTGTTGCCTCCTTCAGTCTGATCGGACCGGCTCTGGATCCGACCAGGTCTATAGGGAGCGTGTCTAGTTGTTAGGGGGGGGGGAGCGGACCTCCTTATTATTCTCTATGTATATTGGGTCTGGGTGGGTAAAGCCCCAGGTTAATTATGGAACCGTGAAGATCTCTGTTCTATTCTCCTATAACTGACCCCCCCCCACCAGGAGGAGGATAAGCAGATCCTACAGCAGCAGAAGATCTCTGTTCTATTCTCCTATAACTGACCCCCCCCCTCACAAGGAGGAGGCTAAGCAGATCCTACAGCAGCAGAAGATCTGTTCTATTCTACTATAACTGACCCCCTCCTCACCAGGAGGAGGCTAAGCAGATCCTATAACTGAACCCCCTCCCTCACCAGGAGGAGGCTAAGCAGATCCTATAACTGAACCCCCCCCTCCCTCACCAGGGGAGGCTAAGCAGATCCTACAGCAGCAGAAGTCCAACTCTCGCTCCGACTCCCGTGAGGATGAGGTGTCTCCTCCCATGAATCCCGTGGTGAAGGGGCGGCGGCGGCGCGGTGCCATCAGCGCCGAGGTCTACACAGAGGAAGACGCCGCCTCCTACGTCAGAAAGGTCAGGGGGGGTCAGCCCTCAGCCAATCACGCATCGCTACAGGTGCACCTGACCCTACAGTTATTACTACCAACTTCTTCTAGGCTACTTCCTGATCATCCACCCTTTTCCACAAGTGTCACCTTGCACATTACCCATCATGCATTTAAAAGCATAGGATTGGGGGTAAAGCATTGGCTTTACCATGGTAAAGTCCAATTGCAGATAAAGTGTAGGAGTGTACACTTCTGGAGAAGGGTGGAGAATCGGGCCTCGGCCACTACTTCAATCTGATCAATAATAACCTTAACGACTGAAGGCAGTTTGCTTTGTGATCAATGAAGCCGTTCCTTTCTGCCTCCTGCAGGTTATTCCTAAAGACTACAAAACGATGGCCGCCCTGGCTAAAGCCATCGAGAAGAACGTGCTGTTTGCTCACCTGGACGACAACGAGAGAAGGTACGAACTGTGTTCGCGGGTTGTTGTGTGCTAAACCATTAGTGTTCTCCTGGTGCTGTGCAATGAAAGCAGTATGTGATGTTGATCCTGTCACCGTGTCGACCACCTCCCTCCGCTCTTCACAGCGACATCTTTGACGCCATGTTTTCTGTTACCTACATCACCGGGAGACGGTCATTCAGCAAGGTACGACATTTGACCTTTTTTTTTACACTTTGGCGTGAAGTCAATCTCCTGGTTGTCGTTCCAACATGATGACATGACCATCATTACTGCTGGGTCAGAGTGTGTCTCACAGCTGTTGTTTTCCACCAGGTGACGAGGAGACAACTTCTCGTCGTTGACCAGGGAGAGATGGATGTACGTCCCTGTTTTCTGTCTGTTATGTACAGTAGGGAAGACAGACTACCTGTCTATGGTCTATATAGTGGTACATCTGTTTGTTAAAAATACATTATATTTTAAGACAAAATACTGACAGAAGTTCATACTGTAGGGAAAGCTATTTCCATCTGTGAGGTTGTTGTTCTCTCTCCCTCCCTCTCACCTCTCTCCCTCCTCTCACAGGTGTATGTGAACAATGAGTGGGTGACCAATATTGGGGAGGGGGGCAGCTTTGGCGAGCTAGCCCTGATCTATGGGACCCCCAGGGCCGCCACGGTCCGAGCCAAGAGCAACGTCAAACTGTGGGGCATCGACAGGGACAGTTACAGGAGGATACTCATGGTGAGACTGACTGGCTGGCTGACTGGCTGGCTGACTGGCTGGTTGGCTGGCTGGCTGGCTGGCTGGCAGATTGAGTTAATTCAGCTCTATGTAGATATATGATAATTCTACAATGTTATGAGGTGTTATTTTCCCGGCAACAACATTATTGGGAGACATTGATTTTAACAAATCAGCTCCATATAGTTTACTGAGCCTCCACACGGTGTCAGTTCAGCATCTCTAACAATGGTAGCAATACCAGATGTCTGGGGCTAAAGCTGAACACAGTTAGTACACATTTGGCTGTTATTATGGGACTTAACATGCTCTCTCTGTGTGTCTCTGTGTGTCTCTGTGTGTCTCTGTGTGTCTCTTGCTCTCTCTGTGTCTCTCGCTCTTGCTCTCTGTCTCTCGCTCCCTCTGTCTTTCAGGGAAGCACTTTGAGAAAGCGTAAGATGTATGAGGAATTCCTCAGCAAGGTGTCCATTTTAGGTGAGGACCTACACATTCTACACATGACGACTCCGACCAACAAGCTGTTCAAACAGTTGGAGAACAGTCTAACAACATGCTACCTACCTATTTACCTACCTACCTATTTACCTACCTACCTATTTACCTACCTACCTATTTGCCTTCCTACCTATTTACCTTCCTACCTATTTACCTATTTACCTATTTACCTTCCTACCTATTTACCTTCCTACCTATTTACCTTCCTACCTATTTACCTTCCTACCTATTTACCTTCCTACCTATTTACCTTCCTACCTATTTACCTTTTACCTACCTATTTACCTTCCTACCTTTACCTTCCTACCTACCTATTTACCTTCCTACCTATTTACCTTCCTACCTACCTACCTACCTATTTACCTACCTACCTATTTACCTTCCTACCTATTTACCTTTACCTACCTATTTACCTTCCTACCTATTTACCTTCCTACCTATTTACCTACCTATTTACCTTCCTACCTATTTACCTATTTACCTATTTACCTTCCTACCTATTTACCTTCCTACCTATTTACCTTCCTACCTATTTACCTTCCTACCTATTTACCTATTTACCTACCTACCTATTTTCCTACCTCCTTCCTACCTTTTACCTTCCTTACCTATTTACCTACCTACCTATTTACCTTCCTACCTATTTACCTACCTACCTATTTACCTTCCTACCTATTTACCTACCTACCTATTTACCTACCTACCTATTTACCTACCTACCTATTTACCTTCCTACCTTTTACCTACCTATTTACCTTCCTACCTATTTACCTTCCTACCTATTTACCTTCCTACCTATTTACCTACCTACCTGTTTACCTACCTATTTACCTACCTACCTATTTTCCTACCTACCTACCCTATTTACCTACCTACCTTTGCCTTTACCTACCCACCCATTTACCTGCCTGCCTTTGCCTTCCCACCTACCTCCTACCTATTTACCTACCTTTACCTTCCTACCTATTTACCTACCTATTTACCTACCTTTACCTACCTATTTACCTACCTACCTATTTACCTTCCTACCTATTTACCTACCTGTTTACCTGCCTTCCTACCTATTTACCTTCCTACCTATTTACCTTCCTACCTATTTACTACCTATTTACCTACCTACCTATTTACCTACCCTACCTATTTACCTTCCCTACCTACCTATTTACCTTCCTACCTATTTACCTATTTACCTTCCTACCTATTTTACCTACCTATTTACCTATTTACCTACCTACCTATTTACCTACCTATTTACCTACCTACCTACCTTTTACCTTCCTACCTATTTACCTACCTACCTATTTACCTTCCTACCTATTTACCTTCCTACCTATTTACCTTCCTACCTATTTACCTACCTTCCTATTTACCTACCTTTACCCCTACCTATTTACCTTCCTACCTATTTACCTTCCTACCTATTTACCTTCCTACCTATTTACCTTCCTATTTACCTACCTATTTACCTTCCTACCTATTTACCTTCCTACCTATTTACCTTCCCTATTTACCTTCCTACCTATTTACCTTCCTACCTATTTACCTTCCTACCTATTTACCTTCCTACCTATTTACCTTCCTACCTATTTACCTTTACCTACCTACCTTTACCTTCCTACCTATTTACCTTCCTACCTATTTACCTTCCTACCTATTTACCTTTTACCTTCCTACCTATTTACCTTCCTACCTATTTACCTTCCTACCTATTTACCTACCTACCTATTTACCTACCTACCTATTTACCTACCTACCTTTACCTTTACCTTCCTACCTTCCTACCTATTTACCTACCTACCTTTTACCTTCCTACCTATTTACCTTCCTACCTATTTACCTTCCTACCTATTTACCTTCCTACCTTTACCTACCTTTTACCTTCCTACCTATTTACCTACCTATTTACCTTCCTACCTATTTACCTTCCTACCTATTTACCTTCCTACCTATTTACCTTCCTACCTATTTACCTTCCTACCTATTTACCTTCCTACCTATTTACCTACCTACCTATTTACCTACCTACCTTTACCTACCTTTTACCTACCTACCTACCTATTTACCTACCTACCTATTTACCTTCCTACCTATTTACCTTCCTACCTATTTACCTTCCTACCTATTTACCTTCCTACCTATTTACCTTCCTATTTACCTTCCTACCTACCTTCCTACCTTTACCTTCCTACCTATTTACCTTCCTATTTACCTTCCTACCTATTTACCTTCCTACCTATTTACCTTCCTACCTATTTACCTTCCTACCTATTTACCTACCTTACCTACCTATTTACCTACCTATTTACCTTTCTACCTATTTGCCTTTCTACCTATTTACCTACCTATTTACCTACCTACCTATTTACCTTCCTACCTATTTACCTATTTACCTTCCTACCTACCTTCCCTATTTACCTATTTACCTACCTACCTATTTTTGCCTACCTTTTACCTTCCTACCTGTTTACCTTCCTACCTATTTACCTGCCTTTACCTTCCCTACCTATTTACCTATTTACCTTCCTTTACCTTTTACCTGTATTTACCTTCCTACCTATTTACCTACCCCTGCCTATTTACCTACCTATTTACCTACCTTACCTACCTACCTATTTACCTACCTACCTGTTTACCTACCCACTTTACCTACCTACCTATTTACCTACCTGCCTGTTTACCTGCCTGCCTGTTTACCTGCCTACCTATTTAAACTACCTATTTACCTAACTACCTATTTAACCCTATTTACCTACCTACCTATTTACCTACCTACCTATTTACCTAACTGCCTATTTACCTTTACCTACCTATTTACCTACCTACCTATTTACCTGTTTACCTACCTATTTACCTACCTACCTATTTACCTACCTATAGGTGGGTATGTATGGATTCGAGTCGCTACAAACAAACTCAGCCTGTGATCTTTCCTGTCATTCCCCTCTGCTGTGGTGATGTGTGGCGCCTCCCTGTGGCCAGTGTGTGTATCAACATCTGCCAACTGCAAATTCCCTAGACAAGTGGGAGAGTCTGACTTTAGTATGTGGTCCTCTACAGAGTCTCTAGACAAGTGGGAGAGGCTGACTTTAGTATGTGGTCCTCTACCTAGTCTCTAGACAAGTGGGAGAGGCTGACTTTAGTATGTGGTCCTCTACAGTAACAAGTGGGAGAGGCTGGTCCTCTACAGAGTCTCTGAACAAGTGGGAGAGTCTCTAGCTGACTTTAGTATGTGGTCCTCTACAGAGTCTCTGGACAAGTGGGAGAGGCTGATGTGGTCCTTTCTCTGAACAAGTGGGAGAGGCTGACTTTAGTCCTCTACAGAGTCTCTGGACAAGTGGGAGAGGCTGACTTTAGTATGTGGTCCTCTACAGAGTCTCTGGACAAGTGGGAGAGGCTTACGGTCTCTGGACAAGCTGATTCTCTGGAGAACGTTCAGTTTGAAGACGGACAGAAGATCGTGGTTCAGGGTGAACCTGGAGATGAGTTCTTCATCATCCTGGAGGTAGGATTATCTCTGCAATATGCTGGCTGTCTTTTGGGATTTGATTTAACCTTTTATTTAACTAGGCAAGTCGGTTAAGAACAAATTCTTACTTACAATGATGGCCTACCCCGGCCAAACCCGGACGACGCTGGGCCGATTTTGCGCCGCCCTATGGGACTCCCAACCACGGCCAGTTGTGATGCAGCCTGGACTGGAACCAGGGTCTGTAGTGACTCCTCTAGTACTGAGATGCAGGGCCTTAGACCACTGTGATACAGCCTGGAATAGAACCAGGGACTGTAGTGACTCCTCTAGAACTGAGAACCAGGGACTGTAGTGACTCCTCTAGAACTGAGAACCAGGGACTGTAGTGACTCCTGAGAACCAGGACTAGAAGAACTGAGAACCAGGGACTGTGAGAACCAGTGACTCCTCTAGAACTGAGAACCAGGGACTGTAGTGACTCTAGAACTGAGATGCAGGGCCTTAGACCACTGTCTGTCTGTCTGTCTGTCTGTCTGTCTGTCTGTCTGTCTGTCTGTCTGTCTGTCTGTCTGTCTGTCTGTCTGTCTGTCTGTCTGTCTGTCTGTCTGTCTGTCTGTCTGTCTGTCTGTCTGTCTGTCTGTCTGTCTCAGGAAACAGCATCAACAAGGTATCACCATCTTTTCACCTCAACATCAGGCTGTGTTGTGCCCTTTCACCCTCACAGGTCATTCTGGGTTATGTGCTTTTTGTCCCTGAGTTTTCCTCTTCCTGTGTCTGTTCAGGGTTCAGCGGTGCTCAGAGACGGTCAGAGAATGAAGAGTTTGTGGAGGTGGGCAGACTGGGGCCCTCCGACTATTTTTGGTGAGTGGACTGACTGGACAACCTCAGTAGTGGAGATCTGCTAGCCTGGTCCCCAGATCAGTGATCTCCGATAGCCTGGTCCCAGATCAGGTGTCTCCTCCGATAGCCCTGATTGTAAAGGTGTGGAGCTGGGTGTGTGGGGGTGGAGCTGGGTGTGTGGTGGTGGAGCTGGGTGTGTGGGGTGGAGCTGGGTGTGTGGGGTTGGAGCTGGGTGTGTGGGGGTGGAGCTGGGTGTGTGGGGGGTGGGTGTGGGGGTGGAGCTGGGTGTGGGGGTGGGCTGGGTGTGGGGGTGGAGCTGGGTGTGGGGGGTGGAGCTGGGTGTGGGGGGTGGAGCTGATCATTGTTCCTTTTCTTCCTCTCTTCTGTTCCAGTGTTGTTGTTTCTAATAGTTGTCCTCTTCTCCGTCTGTCCCAGGTGAGATCGCCCTGTTGATGAACCGTCCCCGTGCTGCGACCGTGGTCTCCCGCGGCCCTCTGAAGTGTGTGAAGCTGGACCGCCCGCGGTTGAACGCGTTCTGGGGCCCTGCTCAGACATCCTGAGAGGAACATTCAGCAGTACAACAGCTTCGTCTCTCTCTCCGTCTGAGTCCCTCCGTTTCTCTCTCTCTCTGTCCCTCCATTATTCTGCTAAACCAGCCGCCCTCCTTCGCCCCCCCCAGCTCCTCCTCCTTGCCCCCGGCTCCTCCCTCCTTTTTGCCCCCTCGGCTCCTCCCTCCTTCCTTTGCCCCCGGCTCCTCCCTCCTTTGGACTAGAGACACCATGAGTCTGTCCTGGTTAGGATCACAAGACCTTGTAATGTCTGGACTAGAGACACCATGAGTCTGTCCTGGTTAGGATCCACAAGACCTTGTAATGTCTGGACTAGAGACACCATGAGTCTGTCCTGGTTAGGATCCACAAGACCTTGTAATGTCTGGACTAGAGACACCATGAGTCTGTCCTAGTTAGGATCCACAAGACCTTGTAATGTCTGGACTAGAGACACTGTCTGGACTAGAGACACTGTCTGGACTAGAGACACTGTCTGGACTAGAGACACTGTCTGGACTAGAGACACTGTCTGGACTAGGGCACTGTCTGGACTAGAGACACTGTCTGGACTAGAGACACCATGAGGTTGCTCACAATGGACCATGATGTCCATGATGTCACAAGAAATGTTCCTTTGTGACTTGTAAGGAAAGAAGGCTTGAATTGGAACCAGTGAATATTCGACATTAAGGATATTGTGTCGTGACATTAAGGATATTGTGTCGTGACATTAAGGATATTGTCGTGACATTAAGGATATTGTGTCGTGACATTAAGGATATTGTGTCGTGACATTAAGGATATTGTGTCGTGACATTAAGGATATTGTGTCGTGACATTAAGGATATTGTGTCGTGACATTAAGGATATTGTGTCGTGACATTAAGGATATTGATATCGTGACATTAAGGATATTGTGTCGTGACATTAAGGATATTGTGTCGTGACATTAAGGAGGATATTAATGTCGTGACATTAAGGATAAAATTGTGTCGTGACATTTTCTAATGTCTGGGATAAGTGTAAAGTGACTTGGGAAAGTGGCAGGAGATAATCTTCAGAAAATGTTGTTTTGAATAGATCTCCACCAAAGGCTGATCGGTGTTCTTATACTTCTTATAGTTGTTTTCTGGAATGTTCTTTGAGGGTACTTAGAAGCTGTGGTTTTTACCATGATGTTGAGGGAGGGTGTCCCAGGTCCAGGGTGTGGCTGCTCTCTCCCTATTGGCTGTGGATTTTACACCATGATGTTGTACGGGAGGGTGTCCCAGGTCCAGGGGTGTGACATCTCTCCCTATTGGCAGTGGTTTTACACCATGATGTTGAGGAGGGGTGTCCCAGGTCAGGGAGTGTGGCTGCTCTCTCCCTATTGGCTGTGGTTTTACACCATGAGGTTGATGTTGAGGGAGGGTGTCCCAGGTCAGGGTGTGGCTGCTCTCTCCCTATTGGCTGTGGTTTACACCATGATGTTGAGGAGGTGTCCCAGGTCCCAGGGTGTGGCTGCTCTCTCCTATTGGCTGCCGTTTTACCATGATGTTGAGGAGGGTGTCCCAGGTCCAGGGGTGTGGCTGCTCTCTCCCTATTGGCTGTGGTTTTTACACCATGATGTTGAGGGAGGGTGTCCCAGATCCAGTTAGAATAACTTCCATCTCTCTACCCCCCTCTAATAATATAATAATATAATAATAATATATGCCATTTAGCAGACGCTTTTATCCAAAGCGACTTACAGTCATGTGTGCATACATTCTACGTATGGGTGGTCCCGGGAATCAAACCCACTACCCTGGCGTTACAAGCGCCATGCTCTACCAACTGAGCTACAGAAGGACCACAAGGACCCCTCTCTTTCTCTCTCTTTCCCATCTGGTTCCCCTCTTTCTCTCTCTTTCCCATCTGGTTCCCCTCTTTCTCTCTCTTTCCCATCTGGTTCCCCTCTTTCTCTCTCTTTCCCATCTGGTTCCCCTCTTTCTCTCTCTTTCCCATCTGGTTCCCCTCTTTCTCTCTCTTTCCCATCTGGTTCCCCTCTTTCTCTCTCTTTCCCATCTGGTTCCCCTCTTTCTCTCTCTTTCCCATCTGGTTCCCCTCTTTCTCTCTCTTTCCCATCTGGTTCCCCTCTTCTCTCTCTTTCCCATCTGGTTCCCCTCTTTCTCTCTCTTTCCCATCTGGTTCCCCTCTTTCTCTCTCTTTCCCATCTGGTTCCCCTCTTTCTCTCTCTTTCCCATCTGGTTTCCCTCTTTCTCTCTCTTTCCCATCTGGTTTCCCTCTTTCTCTCTCTTTCCCATCTGGTTCCCCTCTTTCTCTCTCTTTCCCATCTGGTTCCCCTCTTTCTCTCTCTTTCCCATCTGGTTCCCCTCTTTCTCTCTCTTTCCCATCTGGTTCCCCTCTTTCTCTCTCTTTCCCATCTGGTTCCCCTCTTTCTCTCTCTTTCCCATCTGGTTCCCCTCTTTCTCTCTCTTTCCCATCTGGTTCCCCTCTTTCTCTCTCTTTCCCATCTGGTTCCCCTCTTTCTCTCTCTTTCCCATCTGGTTCCCCTCTTTCTCTCTCTTTCCCATCTGGTTCCCCTCTTTCTCTCTCTTTCCCATCTGGTTCCCCTCTTTCTCTCTCTTTCCCATCTGGTTCCCCTCTTTCTCTCTCTTTCCCATCTGGTTCCCCTCTTTCTCTCTCCTTCCCATCTGGTTCCCCTCTTTCTCTCTCTTTCCCATCTGGTTCCCCTCTTTCTCTCTCTTTCCCATCTGGTTTCCCCCTTTCCCCCCCCCCACCCAGGTCGTTGGGATAGATCTTATACGTGTCATTGTGTCTAGGTTAAAATGCTCCGTTCAGAAAAGGGGAACTTTTATTCTACTCTGCCTATTTACTGGTCACAGAAAGCAGATCTGGACTGAACATCCAGTTCCTCTGGACGGGGGGGGGGGGATCAGTCTTAAGGGATATTCAGTATTTCACCTTGTGCTTCATGTGTCCATTTAGCTTCTAAATAAGAGGTTTTCATAACAGGTGAGGGTTGTGAGGAAAGCATGTTATACAACTCAACGTTAATTCAACCTCTCTAGTTGAATGAAGAATGTGGACCGTTCTGATATCAACCCTGGTGGGTTTAATAGTGTTTCATCCTGTGGATGGTACATGTCCAGTGTTACACATGGCTTCCTAAACACCACTATCTTTTTCTAATGTTTTTGACATGGGGAGGTCTGTTTCTGAGAGCGGCTGTTTTCTCTGTCTCTGTCTCTCTCTGTCTCTCTCTGTCTCTCTCTGTCTCTCTCTGTCTCTCTCTGTCTCTCTCTGTCTCTCTCTGTCTGTCTGTCTCTGTCTGTCTCTGTCTGTCTCTGTCTGTCTCTGTCTGTCTCTGTCTGTCTCTGTCTCTGTCTGTCTCTGTCTGTCTCTGTCTCTCTCTGCCTCTCTCTGCCTCTCTCTGCCTCTCTCTGCCTCTCTCTGCCTCTCTCTGCCTCTCTCTCTCTCTCTGCCTCTCTCTCTCTCTGCCTCTCTCTCTCTCTCTCTGCTCTCTCTCTCTCTCTCTCTGCCTGTCTCTCTCTCTCTGCCTGTCTCTCTCTCTCTGCCTGTCTCTCTCTCTGCCTGTCTCTCTCTCTCTGCCTGTCTCTCTCTCTCTGCCTGTCTCTCTCTCTCTGCCTGTCTCTCTCTCTCTGCCTGTCTCTCTCTCTCTGCCTGTCTCTCTCTCTCTGCCTGTCTCTCTCTCTCTGCCTGTCTCTCTCTCTCTGCCTGTCTCTCTCTCTCTGCCTGTCTCTCTCTCTCTGCCTGTCTCTCTCTCTCTGCCTGTCTCTCTCTCTCTGCCTGTCTCTCTCTCTCTGCCTGTCTCTCTCTCTCTGCCTGTCTCTCTCTCTCTGCCTGTCTCTCTCTCTCTGCCTGTCTCTCTCTCTCTCTGCCTGTCTCTCTCTCTCTCTGCCTGTCTCTCTCTCTCTCTGCCTGTCTCTCTCTCTCTGCCTGTCTCTCTCTCTCTGCCTGCTCTCTCTCTCTGCCTGCTCTCTCTCTCTGCCTGTCTCTCTCTCTCTGCCTGTCTCTCTCTCTCTGCCTGTCTCTCTCTCTCTGCCTGTCTCTCTCTCTCTGCCTGTCTGTCTCTCTCTCTGCCTGTCTCTCTCTCTCTGCCTGTCTCTCTCTCTGCCTGTCTGTCTCTCTCTCTGCCTGTCTCTCTCTCTCTGCCTGTCTCTCTGCCTGTCTCTCTCTCTCTGCCTGTCTCTCTCTGCCTGTCTCTCTCTGCCTGTCTCTCTCTGCCTGTCTCTCTCTCTGCCTGTCTCTCTCTGTCTCTAATGTGTTTTTGACATGGGGAGGTCTGTTTCTGAGAGCGGCTGTTATTCATTGAACTGTTAGTTACAAGACTGAACCCTCATTATAAACTTATCTTTGAGAAGTGCCTGGTTGAGTTCCATCGACACTCTCTCTTAGAATTCACAATTAGAACCTAGCATTCCGGTTCCACACCGTCTTGGAGTCTCAAGTGTTTTTCAATGTTTTGGGTCTAACATTTATCTAACCATTTTTAAGTTTGAACCATTCCTGTTGTGTTTTGCAAACCATGTTTGTTCTAATCCCAAATACAGTATATTGTTGTCAACTGGACATTTGCCATTTTTTAAATAATTTTGATGACTATTTTGTAATGTACTATAGTATACGGTTACGTAAGACAAAAAATTATCCCTGTTCCAAATGGAGCCCTATTCTGTGGTGGGTGTGTTCCAAATGGAGCCCTATTCTGTGGTGGGTGTGTTCCAAATGGAGCCCTATTCTGTGGTGTGGTTTTCCAAATGGAAGCCCTATTCTGTGGTGTGTGTTTCCAAATGGAGCCCTATTCAGTGGTGGCTGTGTTCCAAATGGAGCCCTATTCTGTGGTGGGTGTGTTCCAAATGGAGCCTATTCCCTTTATAGTGCACTACCTTTGACTAGGTAGTGCACTATATAGGCAATAAAGTGCCATTTTGGAGCATGCAGGTTTTATTTCCACCGTGGTGTATGGAAGTCCTGGATAAGCGTCTCCAGCTGAACTAGGATCAGGCTGGAATGGACCTGACCCTGCTACATCTCTAGTTGATCCATTTCTGGGGTTTTTACATTTTACTGTTCAACTGTCTTGGTGTCTTGTGTGAAATAATTGGACTTTTTATTTGTCAGGCTGTGTGCGTGTCTGAAATGTCACTCTGTTTCATATACATTTTACATTACTATATATATATATACGTATATACATATGTGTATATATATATACTAGCCCCCATAGTCTCTGGTCAAAGTAGTACACTATATAGAGTGTCTCTGGTCAAAAGTAGTGCACTATATAGAGTGTCATTGTCTCTGGTCAAAAGTAGTGCACTATATAGGGTGTCATTGGTCTCTGGTCAAAGTAGTGTACTATATAGGGTGTCATTGGTCTCTGGTCAAAGTAGTGCACTATAGGGTGTCATTGGTCTCTGGTCAAAATAGTGCACTTTATAGAATAGGGTGCCTTTTCAGACACACAGTGTATCTAGTTGATGCCCTGCACCCAATGTTGAAATAATGTTAGTAGATTGTTTTCATGAGGGAATCTAGAACTCTAGCAGTTGGAGGACTTGGGGAAATCTAGAACTCTAGCAGTTGGAGGACTTGGGGGAATCTAGAACTCTGGCAGTGGGAGGACTTGGGGGGGAATCTAGAACTCTAGCAGTTGGAGGACTTGGGGAATCTAGAACTCTAGCAGTGGGAGGACTTGGGGAATCTAGAACTCTGGCAGTGGGAGGACTTGAATCTGGGAGCTCTGGCAGTGGGAGGACTTGAGGAAATCTAGAACTCTAGCAGTTGGAGGACTTAGGAATCTAGAACTCTAGCAGTTGGAGGACTTGGGGAATCTAGAACTCTAGCAGTTGGAGGACTTGGGGACTCTAGAACTCTAGCAGTGGGAGGACTTGGGAATCTGGAGAACTCTAGCAGTTGGAGGACTTGGGGAATCTAGAACTCCTGGCAGTGGGGAGGACTTGGGGAAATCTAGAACTCTGGCAGTTGGAGGACTTGGGGAATCTAGAACTCTAGCAGTTGGAGGACTTGGGGGAATCTAGAACTCTAGCAGTTGGAGGACTTGGGGGAATCTAGAATGGGTGGCTGTTGTCATCGCTTTCTCATACTGATTTGATGTGTTGTGTTTGAATCAGTCAAACACCTTTCTATCCCTTTTATATTAGTGGTTTGTGTCTCCATTCATGTTTTAATTTATTTGTAGATCATTTCAGTCTAACAACCAGGGTTGTGAAATTCAGCTTATTTTCCTGGTTGGAGTTCTGGGAAACTTGGAAAGTTACAGTCATTCTGAAACCTAAACAACTACAGTGTTCTGTCTATAGATGAGCATTAGTCAGTAAGTGTTTCTGACACATGACTAACAGCAATCACATTCTAGCTTTACCGGTCGGTGTGCGACACAGCCACTGTGTGTAAGTACAGTAACTGTAAGGCGCAGTATGTCGAGAACCCAAACCGTCAGAGGCGTTGACTGTAGTTTTGCCTTCGGTCATGTGATCGCAGCTTATAGAACAGAGGTCACGGCTCAGGTTTTCATTATCCCCTGTGGCTCTAAGTTGATTAAGTAATATCATTGATTGGATACACACACACACACACACACCTGGTGGCCCAGGTCAAAATTAGTCTGTTATTTAAAGTTAGACTCTGTGGAAATGATGTCTGCCACGAGCAGCACATGAATCACTAAGATGAGCGAAAAGAGATGCAACACTTCTCTCTCACAGTCACACACAGTATCTGAACACATGTTCACTTCCAGAGTGATGTGCTTCTAGCTTGGTGGCCATGATTTGTTTGTAGAAACAGAATGGAAACTGTATGCGTGTGTGAGTGTAGGCGTGAGGAACGGAGCTTGCCATTGATTGGTCAGGAGGAAAATGCTGTAGTTTGTGTCAATGAAATTTGAGATGGAAAAAACCACAAACAGGGGACAAGTTGAGCCTCGTCTAATGCTCTTAGTTGTGTAAATTGACCCACTGTGCTGTTTACTGTCTACATCTCTGCCACATCACTGAGGCCACCTTTAAGCGGTTAGTAAGGAAAGCAGCATGCAGATGGCCCCAGGACACCAGGTGGCCCCGGACATAGGTGGCCTGGGACCGCAGGTGAGCAGACCTGCTTTAGTCATAACCTGTGTCCCAAATCAACCCCTAGCCCCTGTTATTCCTACATCCTGCCTTTTGGGGCACTAGTACAGAACTGAGAGGATTGGATGGTATCAGCAATATAATAATTTATTAACTCTTATAGTTATTCATTTATTATAAAAGTCTCAAAAGTGTTTTAAAGCAACACACAACAACAACAAAAAAGACTACAAATTTAGAAAACAACATCGTTCATGAGAGGGTCAGGAAGTTCACGGGTTGAGGGTCAGCGGAGGGAGGCTGTCCGAGGAAGGTGGATGGGTTGAGGGTCATCGGAGGAAGGCTGTCCGGGGGAAAGGTGGATGGGCTGTCCGAGGGAAAGGCGTGGATGGGTTGAGGGTCATCGGAGGGAAAGCGTGGATGGGTTGAGGGTCGGAGGAGGAAAGCGTGGATGGGTTCAGGGTCATCGGAGGGAGGCTGTCCGAGGAAGGTGGATGGGCTGTCCGGGCGTGGATAGGTTGAGGGAATCATCGGAGAGCGGCTGTCCGAGGGGAAAGCGTGGATGGGTTGAGGGTCATCGGAGGAGGCTGTCCGAGGAAAGGCGTGGATGGGTTGAGGTCATCGGAGGCTGTCCGAGGAAAGGCGTGGATGGGTTGAGGGTCATCGGAGGAGGCTGTCCGGCGTGGATGGGTTGAGGGGTCATCGGAGGGAGGCTGTCCGAGGGGAAGGCGTGGATGGGTTGAGGGGTCAGTCCAGCGGCAGACAGGCAGCACGGTGTCATCGAGGTGGAGCAAAACTCCACCTATCAGAAGAGCTGTGGAGCTGTTATCATATGGCTAGTACCTATCCAATCCTTTCCTATCTAGAGTAGGGAATAGGGGTCAAGGTTTTTGGTTTAGGATTCTGTTTAGTGCTCCCAATTCTTCGGCTTCGTCCCAATTCTCTTCCTTGCTCACATAGTGTGTCCACTTGGCTAGCACACTCCCTGTAAATAGATTTAAAAGCATAGGATTAGTATAAGCATTGGCTGGAGGGAGGGGAGTTTCAGCATTGCTAAGTCCATGCAACAACAAAAAAGTGTGCAAGTGTACACTTCAGGAGAGGGAAGGTTGGTGGTTTTGGGACATGGCCTTCAAGCTCTCATTGACGTTTTGCCTGTGGGATGTGTCCAAAATGGATCCTTTCTCCTTCTATAGTTTTGCTCTAGAGCCCTGGTCAGGAATAGGGGTGTTTAGGGGAAGAGGAAGAGGGCTCTGTAGGGAATAGGGTGGCCAGGGGACCATTTTATGATGATGATGATGATGACTGTACGGTTTGCTTTACTGTTTGTGCTCCAGTTCTAATCCTTTTGGTTTAGGTTGTTTCTAATGGCAGGTCAAGCAATAAAACAAATACATACATTCTTACAAATTGTGTCAACTGTGGTTATTGATGGTTTTGTTTGAGGTGTGTCTCGTTCTCTCTGTGTGTATGTCCATTCTGAAGTCCTTCATCACCAGAGACTCTGCACTGTAGTCACTACAGAGGAACCCTGGACACTTACATTACATTTAAGTCATTTAGCCACTTGTTGTATGTCCCAAATTGCCACTTAATCCTATGTGCACTACTTTTGACCAGAACCCATTGGGCCCGTAGTGTACTACATAGGAATATGGTGTGATTTGGGAAGAACGTTGTCATTTACAGAGTTCAACTGCTGTCGGGGGAAAAAAACTTTCCCTTTAAACACGTTCGGTCTTTTCCAGGAGGTTCACCGGGATTCGACACTGCCTCCCTCCGCTACTGGCCTGTCGCGGTACTATGCCAATTCACTTATTATTAGCGATATATCAGAAATGATAAACAATTTGCCATTTAAAACCAGGGAATAGTCCGTCGTTGGATACCACCACCCTCTGCAAAATGCAGGCCATCAAATGCGTCGTGGTGGGCGATGGGTAAGACCTTTTGTGTGTTTTAGGCTGAAAATGTGTCCTTTTTCCAGTCTGTGAGGGCAATTGTTTGCAGTAAAGGGCTGGGGCTATAGCGGGTTGAATGGGTCGGCGCTCACTTTCTAGAATCGCTCTCATCAGTGCGTGAGCGTAAAATGAATGTTGAGCAATTACATTTTTATTTTGTTAGCCTCCTTTGTGATTTCATGTTATCAATGTATTCATAAATTTTCCGCCAGGTTTTGCACAATACATTATAAGTTCAGTGTGAAATATTATGCCTGAAATTGAACTAAAGCTATTTGAACGTTTCATTGAAATATAAAAAATTAGAAACTAACTAAAGCTTCTCGGATTAACAACATTTGGAAACCCATATTTTTCAGGGGAGTTGAGCATAATTGTGAAATATACATTAATATGGCTGCATGGTTTGCAGAAATGTCGCTGGGAGGGCTTGCTGAGACTCGTTAAATGATATAATGCTTTCACACCTACACAGCCAGCTCCTACACGGAGGCACGGGCTACGGATGGGCATGAGCACCTATGCAAAATGCCGTGTTTATATAGCCTTTCTACCATAGACATCTTTGAAAGACAGGTTTATTTGACTTCTGCTACATTGTGATGCGGTGCGGATGCGGCGTAGATTTTGGGTAGTGTGTGGAGGTAGGGTGCACTGGACTGCATAGCATAGCTAAACAGGGGTGTGGGAGGGAGGCTGTCTAGGATTTTTAGGGGATGGGCAACACACACACATGCGCAATATTGTACAACTAACCTTGTGGGGACATGTAATACAGTCAAATCAAATCAAATGTATTTATATAGCCCTTAGTACATCAGCTGATATCTCCAAGTGCTGTACAGAAACCCAGCCTAAAACCCCCAAACAGCAAACAATGCAGGTGTAAAAGCACGGTGGCTAGGAAAAACTCCCTAGAAAGGCCAAAACCTAGGAAGAAACCTAGAGAGGAACCGGGCTATGTGGGGTGGCCAGTCCTCTTCTGGCTGTGCCGGGTAGAGATTATAACAGAACATGACCAAGATGTTCAAATGTTCATAAATGACCAGCATGGTCAAATAATAATAAGGCAGAACAGTTGAAACTGGAGCAGCAGCACAGTCAGGTGGACTGGGGACAGCAAGGAGCCATCATGTCAGGTAGTCCTGGGGCACGGTCCTAGGGCTCAGGTCCTCCGAGAGAGAGAAAGTCCCATTCAAAGTCCTAGTTTCCCTAACCCTAAAACTAACCCTAGTCTGGGTCCAAAAGCCTTCTTAACAGCTTCTACCCCCCAAGCCATAAGACTCCTGAGCAGCTAATCAAAGGGCAACCCAGACCCTCTTTAACACTGCTGCTACTCTCTGTTTATTATCTATGCATAGTCACTTTAACTCTACCTACATGTACATATTACCTCCACTAACCGGTGCCCCCGCACATTGACTCTGTACCAGAACCCCCTGTATATAGCCTCCACATTGACTCTGTACCGGTACCCCCTGTATATAGCCTCCACATTGACTCTGTACCAGTACACCCTGTATATAGCCTCCACATTGAGTCTGTACCAGAACCCCCTGTATATAGCCTCCACATTGACTCTGTACCGGTACCCCCTGTATATAGCCTCCACATTGACTCTGTACCAGTACCCCCTGTATATAGCCTCCACATTGACTCTGTACCAGTACCCCCTGTATATAGCCTCCATATTGACTCTGTACCAGTACCCCCTGTATATAGCCTCCACATTGACTCTGTACCAGTACACCCTGTATATAGCCTCCACATTGAGTCTGTACCAGAACCCCCTGTATATAGCCTCCACATTGACTCTGTACCGGTACCCCTGTATATAGCCTCCACATTGACTCTGTACCAGTACCCCCTGTATATAGCCTCCACATTGACTCTGTACCAGTACCCCCTGTATATAGCCTCCATATTGACTCTGTGCCAGTACCCCCTGTATATAGCCTCCACATTGACTCTGTACCGGTACCCCCTGTATATAGCCTCCACATTGACTCTGTACCGGTACCCCTGTATATAGACTCCACATTGACTCTGTACCAGTACCCTCTGTATATAGCCTCCACATTGACTCTGTACCGGAACCCCCTGTATATAGCCTCCACATTGACTCTGTACCAGAACCCCTGTATATAGCCTCCACATTGACTCTGTACCGGTACCCCCTGTATATAGCCTCCACATTGACTCTGTACCAGTACCACCCTGTATATAGCCTCCATATTGACTCTGTACCGGTACCCCCTGTATATAGACTCCACATTGACTCTGTACCGGTACCCCCTGTATATAGCCTCCATATTGACTCTGTACCAGTACCCCTGTATATAGCCTCCACATTGACTCTGTACCAGTACCCCCTGTATATAGCCTCCATATTGACTCTGTACCAGTACCCCCTGTATATAGCCTCCACATTGACTCTGTACCGGTACCCCCTGTATATAGCCTCCACATTGACTCTGTACCGGTACCCCCTGTATATAGACTCCACATTGACTCTGTACCAGTACCCTCTGTATATAGCCTCCACATTGACTCTGTACCGGAACCCCCTGTATATAGCCTCCACATTGACTCTGTACCGGTACCACCTGTATATAGCCTCCACATTGACTCTGTACCGTAACACCCTGTATATAGCCTCCACATTGACTCCGTACCGTAACACCCTGTATATAGCCTCCACATTGACTCTGTACCGTAACACCCTGTATATAGCCTCCACATTGACTCTGTACCGTAACACCCTGTATATAGCCTCCACATTGACTCTGTACCGGAACACCCTGTATATAGCTTCCACATTGACTCTGTACCGGTACCCCTGTATATAGCCTCCACATTGACTCTGTACCGTAACACCCTGTATATAGCCTCCACATTGACTCTGTACCGTAACACCCTGTATATAGCCTCCACATTGACTCTGTACCGTAACACCCTGTATATAGCCTCCACATTGACTCTGTACCGTAACACCCTGTATATAGCCTCCAAATTGACTCTGTACCGTAACACCCTGTATATAGCCTCCAAATTGACTCTGTACCGTAACACCCTGTATATAGCCTCCACATTGACTCTGTACCGTAACACCCTGTATATAGCCTCCAAATTGACTCTGTACCGTAACACCCTGTATATAGCCTCCACATTGACTCTGTACCGTAACACCCTGTATATAGCCTCCACATTGACTCTGTACCGTAACACCCTGTATATAGCCTCCACATTGACTCTGTACCGTAACACCCTGTATATAGTCACACTTCTTATTTTGCTGCTGCTGTTTAATTATTTGTTACTTTTATTTTCAATTTTTACTTATCTATTTTTTATTTAACACTTATTTTTATCATCTTAACTTCTTAAAGCATTGTTGGTTAAGGGCTTGTAAAGTAAGCATTTCACTGTAAGGTCTACTACACCTGTTGTATTCAGCATTTCACTGTAAGGTCTACTACACCTGTTGTATTCAGCATTTCACTGTAAGGTCTACTACACCTGTTGTATTCAGCATTTCACTGTAAGGTCTACTACACCTGTTGTATTCAGCATTTCACTGTAAGGTCTACTACACCTGTTGTATTCAGCATTTCACTGTAAGGTCTACTACATCTGTTGTATTCAGCATTTCACTGTAAGGTCTACTACACCTGTTGTATTCAGCATTTCACTGTAAGGTCTACTACACCTGTTGTATTCAGCATTTCACTGTAAGGTCTACTACACCTGTTGTATTCAGCATTTCACTGTAAGGTCTACTACACCTGTTGTATTCAGCATTTCACTTAACCTAATTCTAACCCTAAACCTAATTCTAACCCCTAACCTAATTCCAACCCCTAACCTAATTCCAACCCCTAACCTAATTCTAACCCCTAACCTAATTCTAACCCTAAACCTAATTCTAACCCTTAACCTAATTCTAACCCCTAACCTAATTCTAACCCCTAACCTAATTCCAACCCCTAACCTAATTCTAACCCCTAACCTAATTCGAACCCTTAACCTAATTCTAACCCTTAACCTAATTCTAACCCTTAACCTAATTCTAACCCTAAACCTAATTCTAACCCTTAACCTAATTCCAACCCCTAACCTAATTCCAACCCCTAACCTAATTCTAACCCCTAACCTAATTCGAACCCTTAACCTAATTCTAACCCTTAACCTAATTCTAACCCTTAACCTAATTCTAACCCTAAACCTAATTCTAACCCTTAACCTAATTCTAACCCCTAACCTAATTCTAACCCCTAACCTAATTCCAACCCCTAACCTAATTCGAACCCTTAACCTAATTCTAACCCTTAACCTAATTCGAACCCTTAACCTAATTCTAACCCTTAACCTAATTCGAACCCTTAACCTAATTCTAACCCTTAACCTAATTCTAACCCTTAACCTAATTCTAACCCTTAACCTAATTCTAACCCTTAACCTAATTCTAACCCTTAACCTAATTCTAACCCTTAACCTAATTCTAACCCTTAACCTAATTCTAACCCTTAACCTAATTCTAACCCTCTACCCTTAACCCTAATTCTAACCCTAAACCTAATTCTAACCCTTAACCTAATTCTAACCCTTAACCTAATTCTAACCCTTAACCTAATTCCAACCCTTAACCTAATTCTAACCCTTAACCTAATTCTAACCCTTAACCTAATTCTAACCCTTAACCTAATTCTAACCCTTAACCTAATTCTAACCCTTAACCTAATTCTAACCCTTAACCTAATTCTAACCCTTAACCTAATTCTAACCCTTAACCTAATTCTAACCCTAAACCTAATTCTAACCCTTAACCTAATTCTAACCCTTAACCTAATTCTAACCCTCTACCCTTAACCCTAATTCTAACCCTAAACCTAATTCTGACCCTTAACCTAATTCTAACCCTTAACCTAATTCTGACCCTTAACCTAATTCTAACCCTTAACCTAATTCTAACCCTAAACCTAATTCTAACCCTTAACCTAATTCTAACCCTCTACCCTTAACCCTAATTCTAACCCTAAACCTAATTCTGACCCTTAACCTAATTCTAACCCTTAACCTAATTCTAACCCTTAACCTAATTCTAACCCTTAACCTAATTCTAACCCTTAACCTAATTCTAACCCCTAACCTAATTCTAACCCTTAACCTAATTCTAACCCTTAACCTAATTCTAACCCTTAACCTAATTCTAACCCTTAACCTAATTCTAACCCTTAACCTAATTCTAACCCTTAACCTAATTCTAACCCTTAACCTAATCCTAACCCTTAACCTAATTCTAACCCTAAACCTAATTCTAACCCTTAACCTAATTCTAACCCTCTACCCTTAACCCTAATTCTAACCCTTAACCTAATTCCAACCCTTAACCTAATTCTAACCCTTAACCTAATTCTGACCCTTAACCTAATTCTAACCCTAAACCCCTAGAAACAGCATTTGACCTTGTGGGGACCAACAAAATGTCCCCAGTTGGTCAAAGTTTTGTTCGTTTACTGTTCTCATAGGGACTTCAAGTATGGTCTAACATGTCCACACACACACACACAGGAAATGATGTGGAGTCTTCAGATAGCAGGTCCACCTCTCTGATATTTCTATTTTTATTTAACCAGGCAAGTCAGTTAAGAACAAATTCTTATTTACATTGACGGCCTACCAAAAGGCAAAAGGCCCCCTGCGTGGACGGGGGCTGGGATTAAAATTAAAATATAGGACCAAACACACATCACGACGAGAGACAACACAACAGTCCATAAAGAGAGACCTAAGACAACAACATAGCAAGGCAGCTGTGGTCTGCCAATGTGCCCCCAGCCAAAAGTCTATGTAGGACAGTGTCTGTGTTCACACACACACACACACACACACACACACACACACACACACACACACACACACACACACACACACACACACACACACCACACACACACACACACACACACACACACACACACACACACACACACACACTGTCAAACAACCATACACAGCCTTTAGCCTTTATTTATTGATTTGATTATTCTCTCTCTCTCTCTCTCTCTCTATTTCTCTCTCTCTCTCTCTCTCTCTATAACCCCTCTCTCTATATATATTCTCTCTCTCTCTCAATTCATGTTGAGAGAGGGAGAGAGAGGGAGAGAGAGAGAAATAGAGGGAGAGAGAGAGAAATAGAGGAGAGAGAGAGAGAGAGAGAGAGAGAGAGAGAGAGAGAGAGGGCGGCAGGGCAGCCTAGTGGTTAGAGCGTTGGACTAGTAACCGGAAGGTTGCAAGTTCAAACCCCCAAGCTGACAAGGTACAAATCTGTCGTTCTGCCCCTGAACAAGGCAGTTAACCCACTGTTCCTATGCCGTCATTGAAAATAAGAATTTGTTCTTAACTGACTTGCCTAGTTAAATAAAGGTAAAATAAATAAAAAATGTTTCAATTTAAGGGCTTTTATTGGTATGGGAAACACATTGCCAAAGCAAGTGAAATAGATCATAAAGAAAATGTGTCATTGTTTGTCTCTCAGAGCGGTGGGGAAGACATGTCTTCTCATCAGCTACACCACCAATGCCTTCCCTGGAGAATACATCCCCACAGTGTGAGTATCATAGCATGAAGCTGCACTGCAATGATGGTGTGTGTGTGTGTACTACTGTAACAACAGCATATGAATGTCTCTGTTTAAGGGTTCCCCTCTCATCCCTCATCCCTGTTTGTGTGTGTGGTGTATGCGCATGCCTGTTTGTGTGTGTGCGCAAGCCTGGTTATGTGTGTGTACTTCTCTGAACAACATCCTGTCCTCTCAGGTTTGACAACTACTCTGCCAATGTGATGGTAGATGGGAAACCAGTGAATCTGGGACTGTGGGATACTGCAGGACAGGAGGACTACGACAGGCTCAGACCACTGTCCTATCCACAGACGGTAACTCACTCACTCACTCACTCACTCACTCACTCACTCACTCACTCACTCACTCACTCACTCACTCACTCACTCACTCACTCACTACTCACTCACTCACTCACTCACTCACTCACCCCCATCTCTCATTCATTATCACTCCTACACATTCCACATCCTCCATTTTGTGTCTTCCTGGTTCTGCTTAACTCATTCTCCACACAGTTTCCTGTTATTCCACTGTTTTCCTCATTATCTCGCCAGTGGCGGCTCAGTCAGAAACACAGCTCCCTGCCTGCCTGGCTGCTGCTTCAGAGAAAATTATTAGGGGGGCTATTTTAGCGTTTCGCCCATCCCAGCCAGAGAGGAGAGTAGTCATATTCTCACACAAATTATCAAGGAACTTGCCAGGTACCATCCTAAATCCGTAACCATGGGCACCCTCATAGATATCATCCTGACCAACTTGCCCTCTAAATACACCTCTGCTGTCTTCAACCAGGATCTCAGCGATCACTGTCTCATTGCCTGCGTCCGTAATTGGTCCACGGTCAAACAACCATCCCTCATCACTGTCAAATGCTCCCTAAAACACTTCAGCGAGCCAGGCCTTTCTAATCGACCTGGCCCGGGTATCCTGGAAGGATATTTACCTCATTCCGTCAGTAGAGGATGCCTGTTTGCTCTTTAAAGGTGCTTTCCTCACCATCTTAAATAAGCATGCCCCGTTCAGAAAATGTAGAACTAAGAAAAGATATAGCCTGTGGTTCACCCCAGACTTGACTGCCCTCGACCAGCACAAAAACATCCTGTGGCATACTGCATTAGCATCGAATAGCCCCCGTGATATGCAACTTTTCAGGGAAGTCAGGAACCAATATGCACAGTCAGTTAGGAAAGCTAAGGCCTGCTTTTTCAAACATAAATTTGCATCCTGTAGCACTAATTCCCAAAAGTTTTGAGACACTGT